>NW_027527936.1:2560450-2752827 GCF_008692635.1 Crocuta crocuta
TGTGTGTATATGGGGAAAAGATCAAATATCACCAATTTTATATGGTTTAACTTAATGAAAGAAATACATATAAATGAAATACTGTTTGCTGCTTCTCTTTATTAGCTTTCAAGTGCTTGTAGTGATAGTGCAGTTTTATAAAAGTACATTTAATTTTTGTTTTATAACTAACAATAGTTTTATTTCAGTCCCATAATGAAGACCTGGAAAAAGATGAAACATCACAAAACTGCCTAGAGACAAATGCAGAGCATGTAGCAGAGAGGTTAGGGATGGCCCAGGAAGAGATCCGAAGGCTCACTGATGAACTACTGGCAAAAGAGAAAGAACAGAGTAAATTAGGTAAGCTGTGGTTACAGAGGAACATTTCTGACTATGTTTTAATTATGTATTATATATTATGTATTATAGATTATTATGTATTACATATTACACTGTATATAGTATTACATATTATATGTATTATAATTGATGTTTTCTCAGGATAGAACTTGAGTACACTGAAGAAAAAAAATCTAAGTTTGATAAACAGCCTCTTTTTGTACAGTGTCCAGAAATTTTTACTGAAGCATAAGCGCAACATACCTACCAAAACGCTTAAGTCCCAAGTTCACACCATACTGTGCAACAAATTCCCAAAGCCCCCTTTGTTTCTTCCCTCTAGGTCTACATCTTACCCAGAAGTAACTTTTAACATTATTTCTGAGTCTTGATTGCAGGCAGTATGCATTCTTAAACTGAGTTTGTTTTACTTGTTCAATCTTGTTTGTGAGATTCCTTCATATTGTTGCATGTAGCCATAGTTTGTTCACTTACGCTGGTCGTGTAATATTCCACTGAATAAACATACTACAGTTTACTTTATCCAGCCATTCTACTGTTGATGGATATTTGCATTGCTTCCAGTTGTGACCTATTACGAATAATGCTGCTATGAATATTCTTGGACTTACCAACACATTTCTGTTTGTGACATTCCTATTTATTGGATTAAAGGGTTATGTGTAAATTCTACTTTGGTAGATAACTGCCATACTGTCTTCCAAATAGTTGTATTAATTTAAGCTCTCCTCAGTTGTATATGAGACTGTGAGTACTTGATATTGTCAGTCTTACTAACATTGCCTTTTCTGGTAAGTGTGTAGTGGTATTTAGTTATGGCTTTAATTTGCATTTCCCTAATTGCTAATGAAGTTGAAAACCTTCTCATAATTTGTTGTTATTGTTGTTGCTCATTTGAATATACTATTTTGTGAAGTACCTGCTCAAGTCTCATGTATATTTTTATATTGGGTGGTATCTTTTATTAATTTGTAAAATTTCTTTTTTTTCTTTTTTTTTTAAGTTTACTTATATCTGAGAGAAAGAGAGTGCAAATGGGGGATGGCTAGAGAGGCAGGGGAGAGAGAGATCAAGATCAAGCGGAGGGGAGGGCAGAGAAAAAGAGAGCAAGATCCCAAGCAGGCTCTATCTCAGGAACCATGAGATTGTGACCTGAGCCAAAATCAAGAGTTGGATGCTCCACTGACTGAGCCATGCAGACACCCCTAATTTGTAAAAATTCTTTATATATCCTTGGGATACCTGGTTGGGTCACTCAGTTGGTAGAGCATGCAACTCTTGATCTCGGTTCAAGCCCCACATTGGGCCTTGAGATTACTTAATAAAAAATTTGTTGGTTAATTATATATTCTGGATATGAGACTTGTATTGGTTATAAATGTTACATTGGAGTTTTTGCCATATAGAAATGCTAATATGTATCAAGTCAAGTTTAGCAGAGTTACTCTGTATGGCTTCTGGGTTTTCATGCATAAAGCCTTTTCTGTATCACTATAATAGTATTGAAACTGTTCATCTCTATGATGTTTTATTGTGCTTTTACAGTTTCACTTCTTATATTTTAATCTTTGCTTTATCAATAATTTACTTTAGTATAAAGTTTAAACTTTTAAAACTCTCCCCTTCCTACATTTATAATTTAATGGTTAAGGAATTAGGCTGATTTTCAAATGCAATATGTAGGTTTTGTTAGGATCATATCTTTAGAGGGTTAAATGTATAAAACAGTAATTATTCTGCCAAATTGATCATGGGTTTAAAAACAATATCAGGAGGGTTGAGATTTTGTTAAGAATGTGTTTTAAAGTATCTTTGGGAAAGTGATTGGGATTTCACTGAGTCAGTGGATTGCTTTGGGTAGTATGGACATTTTAACAATGTTAATTCATCCAATCCATGAACACCAGTTATCTCTCTATTTGTTTGTGTCTTTTAAACATTTCCTTCCTCAGTGTTTTAAAGTTTGTGTTGTACAGGTCTTTTACCTCCTTTTTTAGGTTTACTCCTTAAGCAATTTATTCTTTTTGAAGCTATTGTAAATGAGATAATTTCTTGATACTCTTTTCAGATAATTTGGTGTTAGAGTATAAAAATTAAACTAATATTTGTATGTTGATTTAAAAAAAAAGAATGTGTTTTAAACAATGAACACAAAGAAAGTTTTGGAATATGGAATTTTTCTGTATCCTAATAGGGTATACACCATTATACGTATTTGTCAAAATTCACCGGCCAAATACCTACAAGGGTGAGTTTTACTGTATGCAAGTTAGAACCTAATTTAAAAAAAAAATTTTTTTTGAAAAGAAATCCGGCTATGTGAGCATGATGAGAAGCAGTCTTTGCTGCTTGCAGTACATAAGGAGAAAAGAAAAGCAGGACACTCATTCCTTTTAGTCACATTTGGACACAACAGAACTCAATCACAGGGCACCCTGTTCCATCAGCAGTTGGTTGGTCTGGTAGATCCTAAACTATTAACTGAAAGCTGTTGCCCCAGTAAATATACTGGGGGACCATTGGGAAGCTGAATTAGCAAGTCCTTTAAAAACATATGTAGTCTCAAATAAATTAAAATAAAATATATGCAGTGCCAATGTGTGCCCTAGGTATAACTTCTTGAGTCATCGGTTTAAAAGTCAGAATGTATTTCAGGATAAATGAGCTATACGAGAGTGTTTACCAAGGATTAGTCTGCTTTCAACAAACTGACTCTTATTATTATTTTTTTTAAGAGAGAGAGAGAGGGCACAAGTGAACAAAGATTAGAGAGAGAGAATCCCACAAGGAGCACAGAGAGAGAGAGAGAGGTGGGGCAGTGGGGCTTAACCAATGCAGGGCTCGAGTTTTACCTGAAGCAGGGCTCATGTTCATCGGAAGTCAGATGCTTAACGACTGAGCCACCTAGCTACCGCCAAACTGACTCTTTAAAAAATTTTTTTTTAATGTTTATTTATTTTTGAGAGAAACAGAGACAGAGGGTGAGTGGGAGATGGGCAGAGAAAGAGGGAGACACAGAATCTAAAGCAGGCTCCAGGCTCTGAGCTGTCAGCACAGAGCCTGAAATGGGGCTGGAACTCAGGAACAGTGAGATCATGACCTGAGCTAAAGTCAGAAGACACTTAATCGACTGAGCCACCCAGGCGCCCCCAAACTGGCTTTTTTTTTTATTTTTTTATGTTTATTTACTTTTGAGAGAGAGAGACAGAGCACAAATAGGGGAGGGGCAGAGTGAGAGACACATACACAGAATCTGAAGCAGGCTCCAGGCTCTGAGTTGTCAGCACAGAGCCGGATGCAGGGCTCGAACTTACAAACCAAGAGATCATGGCCTGAGCTGAAGTCAGACACTTAACAGAATGAGCCACCCAGGCGCTTCCCCCGAAACTAACTCTTTTAAATGAAAGACTCTATTTTAGTTTAATCTCTAGCTCTCTCTATATCACATCTAAAAATTTGGATGGGGATGAAAAATTTTGGATAATAACAAAGATACTCTTCAAGAATAAAAAAAAGAATTCATGTCAAATATTTAGAGTACTCTTCAATAAATAAATTGCATGAAAAAGATGAATTTTTTAAAATTTAAGGGAATTATTAACCAGTTATGATGTGTGGCCTTTACTATATCCTGATTCAAACAAATTGTTAACATTTGTGAAAAATTGGAAATGTGAATATTTACTAGATATGTAAGGAATTGCTAAATTTTCTTAACCACATGTAGAGTAAATGTTTAAAAATACTTCTTTTAATGATATATATAGTGAAATATTTATAGATGAACAATATGTCTGGGATTTGCTTTTATCACCCTCATACACAAAAATAACTCAGAATGGATCACAAAGCTAAATATAAGAGTTAAAACTGTAAAACTCTTAGAAGGAAACATAGTAAATCTTCATGATCTTGGATTAGGCAATGATATTTTAGTAGAGCGCCAAAAGCAAAAGTGGTAAGAGAAAAACTAATAAATTGGACTCAATCAAATTTGAAACTTTTTACAAATTGTTATTTATTTATTTTGTCAGCATAGGGCCCAATGCAGGGCTTGATCCCATGAACCATGGGATTTGCAATATATTGCAAAGGTGAAAAGGTGAAAAGACAACTCAGAGACTAGAAGAAAATATTTGCAAATCATGTTTGATACAGGACATATTTAGAATATGTAAAGAATTCTGATAACTCAATAGTAAAAGAAAGCTTGATTTAAAAATGAGCAAAATATTTGAGTGGACATTTCTTTGGAGAAGATATATGAAAAGATGCTCAATATCATTAGTCATTGGGAAAATGCAAATTAAAACCACAATGAGATACCAGTACACACTCACTAGAATGGCTATAAAACAACGACAAAGAAACAAACAAAAAACAAAACAAACCATGACAAGTGCTGGTAAGGATGTGGAAAAATTAGAACCTTCATATATTACTGATGGGAATGTAAAATGGTGCAGACACTGGAAAATAATTTGACAGTTTCTCAGGATGTTAAATGTAGAATTACCATGTGTCCCATCAATTTAACTCTTAGGTATGTACCCAAGACAAATGAAAACGTATGTCCACATTAGGACTTGCATGTGAATGTTCAGAGCACTATTATTTACAATAGCCAGAAGGTAGAAATAATGCAAATGTCTATCATTTGATGAATGGATAAAAAAAATGTGATATAGTAATTCTGTGTAGGAAATAGTTAACAGAGAAGACCTGACACTGCTATCCTTAGAAAGCCATGCTTGTAAGGTCATCCCTTGACTAGCATCTGGGAACTTGGATTTGAGGAGTATTCCCACCATCCCCTAACTGATAGCAGCGTCTCACTGTGCCTAAACTGTTTGTGCAAACAATGTGATTTATACATATTTAGAATTTCTGGATACAATTTCAGTGTGGGAGAGGGTATTTCTCTCACATCACCAAGCAATTCTTGGACATCAGCTGGGTTTCCTACATTTCAACTTAATCCTGACACTATTTACCTTTAATACTGACACTATCTACCTGGAGATAGGGTTGGATTCTACAGGTTATGGCTCAGTCTGGTAAGACTGCCCTCCTCCTTCAGATGCCAGTTGTAAGCCTAGGGTATCACCTGTCCTTCTGACCAACTGGCTATAGATTGGAAGTTCCAACTACCCCCTCCTTGGGTTTGATGAATTCATTTGAGTGGCTCATAGAACTCAGAGAAATATTTTATTCACTAGATTACTGGTTTATTATAAGGATATAATTTAGGAATAGCCAGATGGAAGAGATGCATAGGGCAAGGTACGGGGAAGGGGTGAAGAGCTTCCAAGCCCTCTGACTACACCATCCTCCCCAAATCTCCATGTGTTCAGCAACCCAGAAGCTCTTCAAACTCTCTCCTTCTGGGTTTTTATGAGGTTTCACTACATAGCCATGGTTGATTAGATCATTGGCTATTGGTAGCTGATTCAACCTGTTGCTACTCTCCTGTCCCTGGAAGTCAGAGGATAGGACCTCTAATCCCATGGTTAGTTCTCATGGAAACCAGCCCCAGTTGTTAAGTGCTGTCTAAAAGTCACCTCATTAACATAAGATGGCTTTATCGTTCTCATCACTTAGGAAATTCCAAGTGTTTTAGGATCTCTGTGCCAGAAATGGGTTGAAGACAAGGCCAAATGTACATTTCTTATTACAAGTCACGATATCACAGTGCTCCACACCTGCCTTCCTTCTGAGAATCTGGAATTCTGGTGGTACCTGGTGGGCAGAAGTGGTATATATGTGACTAGCCCCAAACAAAAACCTTGGGTACTGAATCTCTAATGAACTCCCCTGGAGAAAACATTTCACATGTGTGATACAGTTTGTTGCTGGAGAAATTAACCACATCCTGTGTGACTCCACTGGGAGAAGATTCTCCGGAAACTTGAGCCCGATTTCCTCTGGCCTTTGCCCCCTGCGCCTCTTATCTTTGCTGCTTTTGCTCTGTGTCCTTTTGTTGTAGTAAGTCTTAGATGTGAGTATTATCGTATCTTTAGTCCCGTGAGGCAGGTCCTAAGAGTCACCAAACATGGGAGTGATTTAGGGGACTCCTAACATTCATGCAGGAGAAGAGGATTTGCCTGTAAAAACCAGATACTTCCACTTGGTACAACACGGATGAATCTCAAAAACACAATGCTAAATACAGAAGTCAGATGCAAAAGGTCACACATTGTAGGATTCTATTTATGTGAAGTGTCCAGAAAAGGCAAATCTATAGAGATAGAAAGTAGATTAGTGGTTGCCCAGGGCTAAAAGTGGGATGAGGGTTAACTAAAGGGGCATGAGGCTTCTTAATGGGGTGATAGAAATTTTGTAAAATCAAACTATGGTGGTGGTTTCACAAATGTAGATATACTAAAAGTTATTTAATAATACACTTCTAAAAAGGCAAATTTTATGGTATATAAATTATATGGTATATAAACTTACGGTATCTATAAGCTGTTAAAAATAGAAGAACTGAAGGAAATAAGTGTATTAAGTAGAAATCTGAGATGATCTCCAAGAGCCTTGCTTGGTATACACTATCCCAGTTATTCAAAAATCAAATATAATATAGATGCAGCTATGAAGAGCTTTTGCAGATGTAGTTAAGGTCCCAAATCAGTTGGCTTTAAGAAAGAGAGATTATCCCAAGTGAGACTGACCTGATGAGGTGAGCCCTTAAAAGAGGTTTAGGCTTCTCCCTGAAAAAGATATTCAAAGTGTGAGAAGGATTTGATGTGAGGGGAATTCTCCTTTGCTGATTTTGAAGATGGAAGAGACCATGTGGTAAAGAATACTGGTGGCTTCTAAAAGCTGCTAGAGCTCCCTGGCTAACATTAGCAAGGAGATGGGGACTTCAGTCCTACAATCATGGGACTGAATTCAGCCTGCAGCCTGAGTGAGCTTGGAACTGCATTCTTTCCCAGAGCCTCAGAGGGGAACACACCCAGCTCACACCCAGCTCATACCCTGATTTCAGCCCCTCACGAACTTTGAGATCATGACATGAGCCAAAATCAAGGGTTGGACACTCAACCGAGCCACCCCGGCACCCTTGTTTTAAGTCACTGAGCTTGTGGTGATTTGGCATACAGCATTAGGAAATTAAGTGTGTAATATTTACGGATATAAATGAAACAAGATTGGCTATGATGTGATAATTGTTAAAACCTGATGATTTTAAAAAAAGCTGGATGATAGAGATAAGTGTTTCCATAACTGTTCTATCTACTTTTGTATATGATCGAAATTTTCCTTAATACAAAAAGGTCCTAAGAAATACCTAGGGCAACACTAAAAGGAGTAGACTTAGAAAGTAAAACTCTGAAACAGTAGAGAGGTCATATAAACTTGCAACCAACATAGTTTTAGGAATATTACTAGTTTAAGTGCACTGATGGAGAGCTGTGATTTTCAAATATCTGCATGGACATGACGGGAGATGCTACCTGGAAGTACAAGTTCATGCATCTGGTGGTCTCTGATATATCTGAGTTTGGTATATGATATATTTGGTGTATGTGTTATTGTAGACATAGGTTTTTTGTTTTTTTTTTTTAAGTGGAAATTAAATCAAATGTCTGCAGAACCTCTCCGTTACCTCCTCAGTACTTTAAGATTTCATTTTTAAAAAATCATTGTGTAGAATAAATTTGGAGCTCTCTAAGGCCTTTCTGGTTTAGCTCCTGCCTATCTATCCAGCTTCATATCCCATACTTCTCCCCATCCTTTGCTCTGTAGGCCCAAGCAGTATTTGACTACATGTACTTCCCGGAACACTCCATGCTCCCTCCTACCCACTCTCCTTCACTTATGCTCTTCCCTCTTTCTGGAACATCCTTCCACCTGCTATCATTCTACTACCTCTCCTTCTTCCATAGACGAACACTTTGGAAAACTATTGTTGTAGTAAAACAGAGTTATTCTGACATCTCTGGCATAGTATAGTCAAACAGACCTGAGTTCGGATCTCAGATTTACCTTTACTTGTTGTGTGACACCGAGCAAGTTGCTTAATTTTTCTGAGCCTCCCTTATCTATAAAATGGGAATGCTAATATCCACTTTGAAGATTTGTTATAATGTTAATACATCTGACACTAGTAGCTGCTGTTGCTGATAGCAGTGGCAGTAATAGCATTGTTATGGTCAGAACATAATTTTAGGTAAATCTGGTAGATTAGACTGGGATTTACTCCAAACAACTGAGTGTTTTGGGAGTAATAATGAAACATGCATGATTGTGCTGATGTACTTACTTTGTGATTAGGAATGATCTCTTAAGATGCACCTTAGTCTCTTATCTCTGGGAGGTTCTTGATCCTGCCATAGGAAGCCCACCAAACATACTACTGGTGATGATTAGACCCCAGGAGGCAAAGTTGATAAAACCTGGATTAAAGAACCCAATGCCCCATGTTCTTGCCCTTTACCATTCTGCCATCTTCATATAATTCTTGAATAGTATCAAAAGGTACTTCTGTTGAAATTCTGTAGTTTTGATATTTCTAGCAACTACTGGTTAAATTCTAAATATTACTAATTACATGAACCAATTTTAAGTATTTCTGAGTATCATTTTCTTTTTATTAAAGCTGATAGTACCATGCTTAAAAAGTTTGGTTGTTCCTATTTGTTTATAATAGTCCAAACTCTTCAGCATGGAATCTAGTTAGGGAAACAAATATTATGAGATCAGCTAATCAAGAATAATAATAAGGTGCAGTAGGAACACTAAGAGGAGTCTGTAAAAGCTTCCTGGAGGTGACATTTATGTAGAAACTTAAAAGGAATATCAGCAGAAAGGAAGTATTCCAAAGCAAGAGAATCACTTTGGATTTGATCATTACACTAACCGTTCTCTTCCTACCGAAATATTTTGTTTCTCTTTTCTTTAGATTCTGCACTTAAGAAGGCTGAACTAGAAATTGAAAAATTGAAAGAAAATTTGATAAAGAAAGAGAATGGTGAGTCATTCATGTTAGTAGATATATTTAATAATACATTAAACAATAATTTAATATGTATTAAATATGTTTTAATATAATATCTTTAATAATAATAATAATAATGCACTATTGCCATTGTTACTACTTATTTCTACTACTATTACTATTACTATCACTTACTGCTTACGAAGTAACAGGTATTCTCTTGGGCATTTTATATGCATAAATTCTAACCCTCACAACACTTCCAAGTAGTGAGTATTATTATTCCCATTTCATAGACAAAGAAACTGAGTTATGACAAGGTTAAGTGAGCTATCTAATGTCTACATTAAGCATTAATTAAGTAATGTAGAGTGCGTATTTGAACCCATGTATCTGGGTTAGTCAGATATCCATGTATCTGACTCTAAAACCTGTGGTCAACACTAGTAATACATATTTTACCCCTGAGATCAAGACACCTTGTGATTAATTTCACAAGACTTCACATACACGTGTTCACTGGGAAGCCAATAGGCTTGCAATTCATGGCGAATTATTTAATCTGTCCGAAGCCTGACTCTGTAAAAATGCTACCAGCTATAAATAACACAACAAAATTTGAGTGTTATAATGGTAGCACCTACAAAAGTAATTAAAACATGTTACCAGTTTTAAATAATTCTAACTGAGTTTACCCAGTGATACTGTCTGTGATTTGTAATAAGAACTATATATTTGGTCTTTGGCCCTGTTTCTGACACCAAGCTTCTAAAACGCTTCAAATTTCCTATGTGGATAGTGATGAAAAGGGTCCTTTGTTATGTTAATGAGGACTTTTGGAAAGCCACCACCCCACCCCCACCCCCTCCGGTTTACCAAAGGCTGGAAGGGGACAGGAGCTGGAGATGGAGTTTAGCCCCCAATGGCCAATGTTTTAATTACTCATGTCTATGAATAAAGCATTTATAAAAACCCCAAAGGACAAGGTCTGGAGAGCTTCTGGGTTGGTGAACACATGGAGAATGGGGAGAGTGATGTCCACAGAGAAGACATGGAAGCTCTTCACCCCTTTACTCATACTTTGCCCTGTGCATTTCTTCTATCTGGCTATTCTTGAGTTATAACTTTTTATAATAAACTGGTGATCTTTTGAGTAAAATGTTTCTCTGAATTCTGTGAGCCACCCTAACAAATGAATCAAACCAAGATGGGGGTCGTGGTGCAACCTCTGATTTATAACCAGTCAGTCGGAAGCACACATACCAACATGGGCTTGCCATTGGTATCTAAAGTGGTGAGCGTTCTTGTGGGACTGAGCCCTTAACCTGTGTGATCTGATGCTATCTCCAGCTAGACGGTGTCAGAATCAAGTGGAATTGTAGGATGTGCAGTTAGTGTCCAAGGGTTGCTTGGATGTATAGGAGAAAAGAACCCTTACGTTGTAATTGGTGATCAGGATTGTTAACCCTCCTTTTCAAAAATATGTGAATGCAGTTATAACATGAACACTGCCTTCTTCATAATTGATAGAACAAGAAAACAAAATCAGCAAAGATATGGAAGACTTAAGAACACTACCAACCAACATGACTTAATTGATAATTATAGAAGACTCCACCAGATCACACATTCTTTTCAAGTACACATGGACTGTTCACAAGGAGAGACCGTACTGAGCCATAAAATACATTTCTGTGGAAGAACTGAAATCACACAAATTATGTTCTCTGACCATAATAGATTAAACTGAAAATCAATAACAGAAGTATGTTTAGAAAATCCCCAAGTATTTGGAACCCAAACAAGATATTTCTAAATTGCCATGCCTTCAGAGAAAAAATTACAAGGGATATTAGAAAATATGTTCCATGAATTAACTTGAATGAAAATGAAAAATACATATCAATTTCTGGGGGAAGCAACTAACTCATTGCTTGGAGAGGAAATGACACCATTTAATGCTTATACCAGATCAAGAAAGGGCTCAAAATAATCCAACCTCTTATCTTAAAGACCCAGAATAAGAAGAGAAAATTAAATCCCAAGCAAGCAAGATAAGACAGATATTAAAAATGAGTTGAGGTCAATAAAATTAAAAAAAGAACCACAATAAATTATGAAACCAAGAGTGGTTCTTTAGAAGGATCAATAACACTGGTAAACTTCTAACTAGATTGATCATAAAAAAGAGAGAAGAGAGAGAGAGAGAGTAAAGACACAAATCACCAATATAAGAAATGACATAAAGAATGTTCCTACAGACCCAAAAGATAATAAGGGAATATTTTGAACAACTTTATGCCAACAAACTTGATGACCTGGATGACACGAATCTTGTCCTTCAAGGACAAACTACCAAACCTCACTGAAAAAGGAATCTCCTTTCACTCATATGTGGATCTTGAGAAACTTAACAGAAGACCCTGGGGGGAAGGAGGGGAAAAAATAGATACAAACAGAGAGGGAAGGAGGCAAACCACAAGAGACTCTTAAATACAGAGAACAAACTGAAGGTGGATGGTGGGAGGGGAAGGGAAAATGGGTGATGGGCATTGAGGCGGGCACTTGTTGGGATGAGCACTGGTGTTGTATGTAAGCCAATTTGACAATAAATTATATTTAAAAAGAAAAAGAAGAAGGAATCTGCCAAAAGAACTGAATTTGTAGTTAAAAATCTTCCCCATGAAGAAAACTCTGAGTTCAGATGTCTTCACTAATGAATTCTAAAAAACTTTTAAAGAATAAATAATACCAATTTTACACAAATTCTTCCAGAAAATTAAAGAAGACAGAATACTTTCCAACTTTCACGTGGTCAGCATTACCCTGATTTCAAAACCAGGCAAAGATATTACATGATCCCTGATGACTGTAGAAGAACTTGTGAAAGTACTGGGAGTAAGAAGTAACTTTGGGGTAGCAAAATTAAGTTGTGTTTCTCCACAATGGATTGGCTAAATAAGTGGCTGTGCATCTATTAGTAAGAATGACATAGATCTATGTGCATGACACAAATAGGTATTTGTGATACGTTATCAAGTGAAAAAAGAAAGTTGTACAGTAATATATATGGTACAGTGTTATTTTGGCTTTTATTTTTTGGGTATGTGTGTATGTATGTGTGTGTGTGCCCACAGGACTGCAAGAGGTGGTACACATTAATGTGGAGCAGTAAAGTCATGAAGACACTGGGATACTTTTGTATAAGTTGTAAATAGCTGCTGCCCTGAGTCTTTCAATTGTCTACCACCTACCCCACCATCCTAGCTCCTTCTAGCCCCTTATCCTCCCAGTCACTGAAGGAATAATATTTGGCAGTTCTCTAGAACTTTGTTCTGAAGCACATTCTTATAGATGAAGGTCCATACTTTAGCAGTTGTTAAATATTTTCAATAAAACGCTTGTCTGTATGTTAGAATATGTATATAAAATCTTTTGAAGAATATTTACTAAATATTAACATTATTTTGGGTCAGGTTGGTGAATAAGGGTTAGATGAGAGTATTCAGTTTGAAACATAGGTTATCTGTCTGTCTGTTTGTTTGTTTAACTAAAAGCCTATATTCCATTCATGATGAGCAAAACAATATTGCATTTAAAAAAAACCATAATTCGAGCAAAAGACATGAATAGACACATCTCCAAAGAAGACATCCAGGTGGCCAACAGACACAGGAAAAGGTTTTCAACATCACCCATCATCAGGGAAATACAAATCAAAACCACAATGAGACACCACCTCACTTCTGTCAGAATGGCTAACATTAACAACTCAGGCAACAACAGATGTTGGCAAGGATGCGGAGAAAGAGGATCTCTTTTGCACTGCTGGTGGAAATGCACTGGTGCAGCCACTCTGGAAAACAGTATGGAAGTTCCTCAAAAAAATTAAAAATGAATCTACCCTATGACCCAGCAATTGCACTGCTAGGTGTTTATCCAAGGGATACAAGTATGCTGTTTCGAAGGGGCACGTGCACTCCAGTATTTATTGCAGCACTAGCAACAATAGCCAAAGTATGGATAGAGCCCAAACNACATTAAAAAAATTTTTTTAAATAAATAAATAAAACATACCATAATTCAACCACATTTTTAAGATTTATGAAAATTAAAATTCTGGTAACCTCCAGTGTGGAGAAATGGGCAGTGTCATTGCACAGATTGTAACTTTGTACAATGTTTTTGAAGAGTCATTTGGCAGTATCTATTACATTTCCTAAGTACACATATCAGCTGATCCAGTGGTCCAATTTCTGGGAATTTGTTTTTTGGAAATAATGTCATAAGTGCCTAAAGGTTAATGAAAAAGGATAATGATTTTATAAGATTTTTTTTAATGTTTTTTATTTTATTTCTAGGAGAGAGACAGCGTGAACAGGGGAGGGTCAGAGAGAGAGGGAGTCACAGACCGAAACAGGCTCCACGCTCTGAGCTGGCAGTCAGCACAGAGCCCGACGCGGGGCCCGAACCCACGAACCGCGAGATCATGACCTAAGCAAAAGTCGGACACTTAGGATAATGATTTTAGAATTGTTTATAAGAGCAAATCATTGGCAACACACCTGAATCTTCATCAGTAGGGGAAAGTGACACACACATTCGGTACATTCAGACAATGGCACATTGTGGAGAATAAAATGAGAGTATGGATTGAGACCAGTAGATTAGTAAGTGGTGTATGAATAAGACAGACTAAAGTGGAGAGGAACAAATTACTGATAGGACACAGATGCATCCATTATATGAAAACCAAGAACCAGTAAAATTAATTTAAAAGTAGTTCCAAATGAGAAATGGAAAATGACTTTGTAAAGACAATACTGTAAAGACATCCATGACACACACACACACAAAAAAAGACATCCATGATACATCCACAAGTGGTAAAGTCCCAGACAGATTGTATAGCATCATTTAAATCTTTGAAAAATTGCACAGGTCAAAAAACAAATGTCTCTGTCTCTGTCTCTCTGTATATATACATATATGTGTGTCTCACACTGAGACACATATACAAGGTGGGGTTGTGAATGTTTTTTTTTCTTTGTTGTGTGTTTTCAGCACTTTTCAAATTAAAAAAAATTACATGCTAAGGAGGAAAAAGAAGATAGCAAGGGAAAAAAGAAGAAAGGAAAAATACAAGGAATAATTAATACAAAACAGGTGATAAAGAAGGAAAACAAAGGAGACTCTTTTTAAGTTTATTTCTTTTATTTGTGTGTGTGTGTGTGTGTGTGTGTGTGAGAGAGAGAGAGAGAGAGAGAGAGAGAGAGCGCACAAGCCAGGGGTAAGGGCAGGGAGGGAAAGAGAATCCTGAGCAGGTTCCACACCACCAGCACAGAGCCCAGTGTGGGGCTCGAACACACAAACTGTGAGATTGTGACCTGAGACAAAATCAAGAGTCAGATGCTTAACCGACTGAGCCACCCCAGGTACCCCAGCAAAAGAGACTTTAAAGCAGAAGAAGAAAAATAAGAGAAACATACGTGGAAATGGCTAAAAAGAAATAGCTACAAATTCAGAAAAGTTTCCGGTAGCAAGTTTGCAATATGGAAACTGATGAGTCCTGGAAAGAGCAGGTCTTAGAGAGGACTACCAGTTTATGGGCTGTGGTGCAGGCACAAAGATGGTTTTGATGCATTAACTTGATTTAGCTCAGAAAACCTGTCCATACACTGCTCGTGGCTTACAATTTGTCATCTGTGAGACCCTACTGTTGCTGAATAGAAGTGTCTAGGAGTGTATGTGGTATGTATGCGAGATGGGAGCACCAGCAAGTAGGAAGATGATTCTCTCTGCTGTTGAACTTCTAGGAGGTAGGCTCCACTGCTTTAAAAGTACATTTCCTCCAAGAGCCTCTAGTGCTGGAAACCCTATCAAAAAATCCAGCTCATTAGTCTAGTGTGAGAAATAAAAAAACTGTATTCTTTTCTCTGTTTTAGATTCAATTGGCCTACAGAAAGCAAAGGAACATAATCAGAGACTGGATGAGGAAATTCTGGCTTTAAGAAATCGGGTTCGGTCACTTGACTCAGAGAAAAAAGTGCTTGGAGAAATAGTAAGTTGTTGAATGTCATTCGTTCTTAGAATTTATTTAAATGTGTATAAAATAACAGTCAGTAGCTAGAGCAACACAGATATGTATCACCTATATATATATCATTGTATATATATGTCATTAACGAGGACCGCTACTGGCGGCTGTAGCATCCCAGATAGATGCCATGCTCTGACCTAGATGCAGTCTATCAGTGTTTATACTTTATACATTTTAGCTACCTGTGCTAAATAGTAGTGTTACTGCTATTATGTCAGTTTAGGATCTTTTCTTTTTAATAAGAGTCACGCTGTCTCTCTCTGTCTCCTAGAAATAAATAAAACATTAAAAAAAATTTTAAATACTTTTGTATTTAAGGTTGAAAGGCTCAGAGGAGAGATTCATGAATCTCAAGAGAATAAGCAACTTGGAAATGACTCCCCTGGGAAAACTGTGGGTGCTGAACAGAGAGAACAGGTATTTTAAAGCCTATTCTTTCTGATTTCATATTTTGAAGTGAGTTGCATTTTTGCAGAGTACACCGGAGCAATTGGTGCTCATCGTTTACTACTCTCCTCTTATTGCCTGTCTTTTTCTATTGCTCAACCAATTAGAATGAAGGAAGAAATTGGGGTGCAGAGGATGTATTCCTGTTCACTTCTTACCCACCGGGAAAATTTATAGGAAGAATATAATGGATTATTTCTTTTAAAGAAAAAAAAAGAAATCTTACAAAGAGACAACCAATTTGAGCATGTTTAATCATCAAAATGAGGCTGATTTATAAAATCAACGGGAGAGTGGTAGTTGGAGCCACACTTAAGGCAATAAACTATGGTAGAGAACTAGAAAGGCTTAGATGCTGTGAGCAGTGTCTAGTCTTTTCAGCGTGATCAGCCATGAAGTGGTGGACAAAGTGATCGACTTCAGGGCTGGAATGAAGCAGGAGCCAGTATGAGTTAGGGCTGTTTCAGACACTCAGGGCAAGGAGCTAGACTGCTCTGGGGGGCTTTCCTCTTTTATACTTAAGATGAGTGGCATCCCTTGTTGCTGAGGGGTCTCATTTTTATTATAGCTGCCTGGGCCCTATAGCCCAGCCCTCTTAGGTATCATGGAAACTACAGCTACAGGATTTCTTGGCTCTGAATCAAGGAGATAGTATCCGGTCTTGTCTTCAAAACCACCCTCCATATAAACAGTACGTTTTTGTAGGAGAGAAGGGAAGAAAAGCAGGGAAGGAGGAGCGGAGGGAAGAAAAGAAGGAATTTCCAATCAAGACTTCAGTAACTTTTACCAAAATCATTCCCCAAACACTCAGTAATGCTCTAATTAAAAGCAAGTGGATAATGAGTAACTATTTTGATCAATTTCTTATTTATCCTTCCAGTATTTCTTTATTTGAATATAAGAAATGTGAATATTTACTCAGAGTTCCTCCTTTCCTGGCTTCTTTTCCTTTTTACTAAATAGAAAGAGCACTGTAGCTTTCTATTGTGTGGATGTACTCGATTTACCCAGCCTCCTTTTGGTGAACACTTGGGTTGCTTCTAGTCTTTTGCACAGGTATGCAGGTGTTTCTGTAGGACAGAGTCACAGAAATGGGATTATGGGATTAGAGATTAGATGCATCTGTACTTTGGGTAGATATTGCCAGATACCCCTCAGAGAGAATTGTACCATTTTCCTCTCCCTCAGCAATGCATGTGAAAACCACCTTGGTAAAAAAAAATTCACCAACTGAATATGTTGTCAAACTTTTATGTTTTTGCAAAATGATAGCTGAGAATGGGGATCTGAATGTAGTTTTCATATTTATTGATCTATTTATAGTAAGACTGAACATTTTCCCCAGGTTTAAAGGTTATTTGTATTTCTTTTATAAAATTAGCTTGATTGAAATACCTAATACAATACAAGCATACATATTTTAAGAGTTGAATTCGGTGAGATTTGACAGGTACGTACACCTGTATAACCACAACCAACCACTGCAATCAAGAAAGAAAACATATTGGGGCGCCTGGGTGGCTCAGTCGGTTAAGCGTCTGACTTCGACTCAGGTCATGATCTCACGGTTCATGGGTTTGAGCCCCGCATTGGGCTCTGTGCTGACAGCCAGCTCAGAGCCTGGAGCCTGTTTCAGATTCTGTGTCTCCCTCTCTCTCTGACCCTCCCTTGTTCCTGCTGCCTCTCTCTCTCTCTCTCTCTCAGAAATAAATAAAACATTAAAAATAAAAAAAAAGATGAAAACATATGCAGTAGCCTAACGTATTCATTAGTTCCTTCCCCCTTTGCCATTGCACCCCTCCCTGCCCTGTCCCCACTCCACCACTTTGTATTACAATACCTTTTCTAGAATTTCAAATAAATAGAATCATCTAGTATATACTCTTTTGTGTTTGGCATCTTTCACTTAAAATGATGATTTTGAGATTTAGCCATGTTGCTGCCTGTGTCAAGAGTCCATTTTTTATACTGCTGAG
The DNA here is from genome assembly GCF_008692635.1 of Crocuta crocuta. NCBI lineage: Eukaryota > Metazoa > Chordata > Mammalia > Carnivora > Hyaenidae > Crocuta > Crocuta crocuta. Next base: position 2,578,260 of record NW_027527936.1, read on the forward strand.
TAATATCCTTGTATATGGATATACCACAAACTGTCCACCCACTGGTTGATAGAACATTTAGATTATTTTTGGGTTTTAAGTGTTATGAAATAAAGCTGCCACTAATATCTTCATGCCAGCTTTTTTCCCCCCGTCTTGGATAAATACCTACTAGTGGAATTATCGAGTTATAAGTGTATGTTTAACCTTATAAAAAACTGCTGGACTGCTTTCCAAAGTAGTAGTACTATTTTATGCTCCCATTAACAATGATATGGAAGTTTCAGTTGCTTCTCATCTTCAACAACATTGTTATTGTCAGTCTTGTGAATTCTAGTCATTCTAGTGGACATGTAATGGTATCTCACAGTGGTTTTAATTTGACTTCTGAGAGGGTCTGATGACAATGATTATGTTTTGATGCGCCCATTGGCCATTAGTATATGTTCTTTTATGAAACCTTGGTTCAAATATTTTGCTTGTTTTTAATTTAGTTATATTAAGTTGTAGGAATTCTTTATATTTTTTGGATACCTGTCCTTCATTAGATAGATGTATTTTAAATATTTTCTCTGTCTATGTCTTGTCCTTTCATATTTTAAAACAGTGTTTTATGAAGAATAGTTGTTTTAAAAAATTTGATGGATCCTAATTCATGAAAGTTTTCTTTTATAATTTTATGATAGGACATAAAAGCCATCTAAGAAATCTTTATCTACACCAAGGGCACAAAATATTTCTCTTCTCTTTTCTTCTAAAGGTTTTATAGTTTGAGCTTCTACATTTAGATTAATGATCCATCATAGATAATTTGTATATACAGTGTGAGGTAAGGGTTGATCTTCATTTATTTCCAAATGTATATCCAATCATTACAGAACCATTTATGGGAAAGAGCATTATTTCCTTATTGAATTACTTTGGCGCCTTTATAAAAAATCAGTTATACAGCTCAGTTTCTGGACTATCTTCTGTTCCATTAATCCATGTTTCTTCTTAGAATAATGCCATCCTGTTGTTTTATTGTAAGTCTTGAAATCAGAAAGAAAACCTTTCCAACTTTGTTTTTCTTTTTTAAAGTTGTTGTTCTAGGTCCTTTGCATTCCCATATACATTTTATTTTTTTAATGTTTATGTATTTATTTTTGAGAGAGAGAGCAAGCAGAAGCAGGAGAGGGGCAGAGAGAGAAGGAGAGATAGAATCCTAAGCAGGCTCCGCACTGTAGCAGGCTCTGTGGGCACAACAGAGCCCAATGCAGGGCTGGAACTCACAAACCATGAGGTCATGACTTGAGTTGAAATCAACAGTAAGAAGCTTAACTGACTGAGCCACCCAGGTGCTCCCCTATATACATGTTAGAATGAGCTTGTCAATTTCGACAAAAATGCCTAGTATGATTTTGATTGGAATAGCATTGAATGTTCAGATCGATTGAGGGAGAATTTATATTTTAGCAATATCGGGTCCACCAATGTGTTAACATGTTCTATATCTTGCACTTTATTTGGGTCTTTAATTTGTCTCAGCAATGTTTTGTAGTTTTTAGCACAGTTCTTACCTACGTAGAATTACATTTATTCTTTAAAAAAATTGAAGTATAATTACATTACCATAAAATTCACCCTTTTAAAGTGTATAGTTCAGTGAATTTTAGTATATTCACAAAGTTATGCAATTATCACTACTGTGTAATTTCAGAACATTTTATCTCTCCCCAAAGAAACCCCATACCCATTAGTAGTCATTGTCCATTCCCTTAGCCCCCAGCCTCTTGGCAACTACTAATTTACTTTTTGTCTCTTAAGAATTTGCCTATCCAGTACATTTCATCCAGATGGAATCAGATAGTATGTGGTCTTCTGTATCTGGATTCCTTCACTTAGCATAATCTTTTCAAGACTCAAGCCTATCACAGCACAGATAAGTGCTTTGTCTCCTTTTTGTTGCTAAATAATATTACATTGCATGGATTACACCACATTTTGTTTTTCCATTTATCAGCAGAGGGTCATTTGGTAGTTCCCACTTTGTGACTATTATAAATAAGGCTAATTTTTTGTGTGGACATGTTTTCATTTTTCTTGGGTATGTACCTTGGAGTGAAATTGCTGGGTCATATGTTAACTCTCTGTGTAACCTTTTGAAGAAATGCCAGGCTGTTTTCCAAAACAGTTGTCCCATATAACATTCCATCAGCAGTGTGCAAGATTTCCAAGTTCCCCACATCTTTGCCAATATTTGTTATAGTCTATATTTTTTATTATAGCTATCATAGTGGGTGTGAAGTAGGATCTTAATGTAATTTTGATTTGCATTTCCTGTGTGCTCTTGAGTATCTTACTTATGCTTATTGGCCATTTGTATATCTTCTTTAGAAAATGTCTACTCATGGGGCACCTGGGTGGCTCAGTCTGTTTAGCATCCAACTCTTCATTTCAGTTCAGGTCATATCTCATGTTTGTGCCCACATTGGGCTCTGTGCTGACAGGGTGGACCCTGCTTGGGATTCTCTCTCATTCTCTGCCCCTCCACCACTCACGTGTGTGTGCATGCGCGGACGTGAGGTCTCTCTCTCTCTCTCTCTCTCTCTCTCTCTCAAAATAAATAAAATTTTAAAAAGAAAATATCTATTCATATCCTTTGCCAATTTTAATGGAGTTATTTGTTTTTTTATTGCAAGGGCTCTTTATATATCCTATTTATTCTTGTCTCATGGACTGAATTGTGTCTCCACTGAAATATGTTGAAGTCCTAACCCCTCAGTACCTGTGAATATGACCTCGTTTGGATACAGGGTCTTTGCAAATGCAATCAAGTTAATATGAGGTCATTAGGATGGACCCAAATCCAATATGACCAGCGTACCTATGAGAAGAGGAAATGCCATGTGAAGACAGAGACACACAGGGAGTGCCATATGATGACAGAGGGAGAGATTGGAGTGATGCAGGTACAAGCCAAGAAATGCCAAAGATTAAGTCACCACCAGAAGCTAGAGGAGGCAACGAAAGACTCCACCCAAAGTCTCAAAGGGAACATGGCTTTGCTGATAGCTTGACTTCAGAGTTGAGCCTCCAGAGTGCTGAGGAATAAATTTCTGTTGTTTTAAGCCACCCAATTTGTGGTACTTTGTCATGGGGGCTTTCAGAAATTCATTGACATTTTGGTACCAGAAAGTGAGGTATATTCTATCACAAATAGCTAAAACTGCAGAAGTGGTTTGTACTTGTATTATATGTGGAAGCTAGAATAATGTTGGGGTGCTAGATAGAAAAAGCTTAAATTGCCTTGAAGGGATTGTTGGCATAAATACAGACTTAAAGGTAATTCTGGTGACAGCTCAGGAAGAAGTGAGAGCTATAGGGAAAGCTTCCATCCCCTCAGAGAATACGTAGATTGCCATGATCAGAATGTTGCTAGAAACATGAACTTTGAAGCTGCTTCCGGTGAGGCCTCAGAGAGCAATGAGGAACATGCTATTTGACTCTGGGGAAAAGATGATCCTCGTTATAAAGTAGCAGAGAGCATGGTTGAATTATGTTCTACCATTGAGTAGAAAGTAGAACCTGGAAGTGATGAACTTGAGTATTTAACCATCATATTTTCCAAACAAATTGTATAAGATGTGGCCTGTTTTAACCTTGATGTTTATGACATTTAATGGGAAAACAAAAGTCTTTCATATCTAACCACATATTGACCACTTCTAGAGTTCACCATTGCTTTGCATAGATCCAAGTTTCTATCTGGTACCATACTTCTTTAGCCTAAAGACCATGATTCAACATTTCTCCTAGTAGAGATCTACTAGTGATAAACTTTTTTGGTTTCGTTTATCTGCAAAAGTCTTTGTTCTACTTTTTTCCCCCAAAACTGTGTGTTACTGTGGTAAAATACACGTAACAGAAAATTTATCATGTTAACTGTTTTTAAGTGTACACTTCAGTGATAGTAAGCACATTCACAATGTTGTGCAGCCATTACTAACATCTACTCCCAGAACTCCCTTCATCTTGCAAACCTGAAACTGTATATTCATTCAACAGTAACTCCCCTTTCTGCCCTTCCTCCCAGCCCCTGGCAACCACCATTCTACTTTCTGTCTCTATGATTTGGACTACTCTAGGCATCTCATATAAGGGGAATCATATGCACTATTTGTCTTTTGGTGACTCACATTTCAAGTAGCATGATAGCTTCAAGTTTCATCCCTGTTGTAGCACAGGTCAGAATGTCCTTCCTGTTTCAGGCTGAATAGTATTCCATTGTATATTCCACATTTTGTTTATCTATTCATCCATCAAGGGACACTTGCTTCAATGTTTTGGCTATGGTGGATAACACTGCTATGAACATAAGTGTGCAAATATCTGCTCAAGTCCCTGCCTTCGATTCTTTTGTCTATATACCTAGATGGGAAATTGCTGGATCGTATAGTAATTGGCTTTCATTTTGTTGAAGAACCACCATACCATTTTCCACAGTGACTGCACCATTTTACTTTCTCACTAACAGTTTCACAAGGGTTCCAATTTCTCCATATCATCATCATCAACACTTATTTTCTGTAGTTTTGGTAGTAGCTATCCTAATGAGTACAGGGTAGTTTTTCATTGTGGTTTGAGTTGCATTTACCTAATAATTAATGATGAACATCTTTTCATGTGCTGATTGATCAGTCATATGTCATTGTTAGAGAAATATCTATTCAAGTCCCTTGCCCATTTTAAACTCAGGTTGTTTTTAGGTTATGGAGTTTTAGGATAGGAGCTCTTTATAGATTCTGCTTATATCAATTCCTTATCAGATATATAACTTGCAAACATTTTTCTATTCTATAAGTTTCCTTTCACTTTGTGTTCATGCACAAAAATTTCTAAATTTCATAAAGTACAGTTTGTGTATTTTTTCTTTTATTGCCTGTGTCTATGATGTCATATCCAAGAAGTCATTGCCAAATTTAATGTTATAAAGCTTTTTGTGTGTTTTCTTCTATGAATTTTATAGCTTTAGGTCTTATATTTAAATCTTTTATTCATTTTGAGTTAATTTTTATATATGCTGTTAGGGTACAACTTAATTCTTTTTGTAAATGCATGTCCAGTTTTTCCAGCATCATTTGTTGAAAAGACTGGACTTTTCCCATTGAATGGTCTTGGCACATTTGTCAAAAATCATTTGAGCATATACATGAAGGTCTATTTTTGAGCTCTGTATTCTATTCCATTGGTCTACATGTCTGTATTTATGCCTGTACCACACTGTTTTAACTACTGTGGTTTTGTAGTAAATTTTTAAAGACATGTTTATTTTGAGGGAGAGAAAGAAAGAGACAGCATGCTCATGTGCATGTGAGCAGGGGAGGGGCAGAGAGAGAGAGAGAGAGAGAGAGAGAGAATCCAAGCAGGCTACATGCTGTCAGCACAGAGCCCACCATGGAGCTCAGTCTCACAAACTGAGATCATGACCTAAACAGAAATCAAGAGTTGGACCCTTAACACACTGAGCCACCCAGGTGCCCTGTATATTTTAAAATCAAGAAGTATTAGTCCTGAAGCTTTGTTCTTCTTTTTCAAGTTAGTTTTAGCTGTTCAGCATCCTTTGAAATTCCATATGAATTTTAAGATGGGTTTTTCTATTTCTGCAAAAGAAAAGTCATTGGGATTATGATAGAGAGTGCATCAAATCTGCAGATTGCTTTAGATAGTATTGACATCTTTTTTTTTTTTAATATTTTTTATTTATTTCTAGGAGAGAGAGAGACAGCATGAGCAGGGGAGGGTCAGAGAGAGAGGGAGTCACAGACTGAAACAGGCTCCAGGCTCTGAGCTGGCAGCCAGCACAGAGCCCGACGTGGGGCTCGAACCCACAAACCGCGAGATCATAACCCAAGCGAAAGTCGGACGCTTAACCGACTAAGCCACCCAAGCGCCCCTAGATAGTATTGACATCTTAATATTGTCTTCCAATCCATGAACATGGAATCTGTTTCCATTATTTTGTCTTCTTTAATTTTTTTCAGCAATGTTTTCTAGTTTTTATTGTACAAGTCTTTCACCTCCTTGGCTAAATTAATTCCTAACTATTCTTTTTGATGCTACTATAAATGGAAGTGTTTTTGTACTCTCCTTTTCTGATTGCTCATTGTTAGTGTGTAGAAGTGTGAGTGAGTTTTGTGTGTTGACTATGTATCTTGCTACTTGGCTAAATTCATTTATTATGTCCAACTGTGGAATCTTTAAGGTTTCCTACATATAAGATTGTATCACCTGCAAACAGATAATTTTGCTTCTTCTTCTCCAGTTTGGATATCTTTTTTTTTCCTTGCTTAATAGCTCTGGCTAGAATTTCCAATACTATGTTGAATAGAAGTGGTGAAAGTTTGTTCCTGATCTTACATGGAAAGCTTTCAGTCTTTGACTATTGAATATGATGCTCATTATGGGTTACTTATAAATCTTTATTATGTTGAGATAGTTTTCTTCTATTCCTAGTTTATTTAGTGGGTTGTTGTTGTTGTTTTATTTAGGATCCATGTCAAGCATAGAGCCCAATGCAGGGCTTAAACTCACAACCCTGAGATCAAGACCTAAGCTAAAATCAAGAGTCGGACACTTGGGGCGCCTGGGTGGCTCAGTCAGTTAAATGTCCGACTTCAGCTCAGGTATGATCACACGGTTCGTGGGTTCGAGCCCCACGTTGGGCTCTGTGCTGACAGCTAGCTCAGAGCCTGGAGCCTGCTTCGGATTCTGTATCTCCCTCTCTCTGACCCTCCCCTGCTCACCCAGTCTCTCTCTCTCAAAAAAAAAAAAAGAGTTGGACACTTAAGTGACTGAGGCACCCAGGTGCACCTCTTTAGTGTTTTTTCTTAAATCATGAAAGGGTGTTGGATTCTGTCTAATGCTTTTTCTGCACCAGTTGAGATGATCATGTCAATGTTCCTTCATACTTTTAATGTGGTATATCACAATGATCAATTTCTGTATGTTGAACCATACTTCCATTTCAGGAATAAATCTCACTTGGTCATGGTGTATATCCCTTCTAACATAATGTTAAATTCATTTTGATAATGCTTGGTTGAGGATTTTTACATCTTTGCTCATAAAGGATACTGGTCTATAGTTTCTTCTTCCTTGTATTATCTTTGTCTGGCTTTCATGGCAGGGTAAGCTGACCTCACAGGATGAGTTAGAAAGTGTTTCTTCCCTTTCAAGTTTTGAGAAAAGTTTGAGAAGGATTGGTGTTAGTTCTTTTTTGAATGTTTGATAGAATTTAACAGAGAAGCCATTAGGCCTGGGGCTTTTCTCTGTACTAGAGATTTTTAATTACTGATTCAGTATCCTTACTCATTATAGGTCTAATCAAATTTTCTGTTTCTTCATGATTCAGTCTTTGTTGATTTTGTGTATCTAGGAATTTGTCCATTTCATGTAAGTTATCTAAATTATTGGTTTACAGTTGTTCAGAGTACTCTCTTTTTTTCAAATGTTTTTATTTATTTTTGAGAGAGAGATTGAGAGAGAGAGAGAGAGACAGAGCATGAGCGGGAGAGGGGCAGAGAGAGAGAGAGAGAAACAGAATCTGAAGCAGGATCCAGGCTCCAAGCTGTCAGTACAGGGTCTCAAACTTGTGAACTGAAAGATCATGACCTGAGCCGAAGCTGGAAGCTCAACTCACTGAGCTACCCAGGCACCCCTGTTCAGAGTACTCATAATTTTTTTTATATCTGCAGAATAAGTAGTAATGTATTTACTTTCAACTTTCATTTTAGTAATTTGAATCTCTTTTTTTCTTAGTCCTTCTAGCTGAAGGTTTGTTAATTTTATGATCTTTTCAAAGAACCAATTTTTGGTTTCACTGATTTTATGTATTGATTTTCTATTCTTTATTTTATTTGTGCTCTAGCCTTTATTATTTCTTTCTGCTATGTCTGGATTTAGTTTGTTGTTCTTTTTATACTTTCTTAAATTACAAATTAGGTTATTGATTTCAAATCTTTCTTGTTCTTTAATGTGAACATTTATAGCTATAAATTTCCCCCTTAGTACAGCTTTCATTACCTCTCATAAGTTTTGATATGTTGTACTTTCGTTTTCATTCATCTCAAGTTATTTCCTAATCTCTCTTGTGATTTCTTCTTTGATCTGTTGGTTGTTTAAGAGTATGTTGTTTAATTTCCACAAATATGTGAATTTTCTAGTTTTCCTTCTGTTCTTAATTTCTGTCTCTATCCTACTGTGATCAAAGAAGACACTTTGTATGGTATCTGTCTTTTAAAATCTGTTAGTCTGTGGCCTAAAATATGGTCTGTCCTGGAGAATGACCTGTGTGTTTGAGAAGGATGAGTACTTTGTTGTCATTGAGTAGAGAGTCCTGTATGTCTGTTAAATATTACTGCATTATTGTTTTGTTCAAGTCCTGTTTCCTTACTTATTTCATATCTGGGTGTTTTATCCATTATTGAAAGTAGGATATTGAGAAAGAAAGAAAGAAAGAAAGAAAGAAAGAAAGAAAGAAAGAAAGAAAGAAAGAAAGAAAGAAAGAAAGAAAGCAGGGAGGGAGGGAAGGAAGGAAGGAAGGAAGGAAGGAAGGAAGAGGGGGTATTGAAGTCTCCAATTCTTTTGTATAAATGTCTCTGTCTTCTTTCCATGTGGCCAATTTTTGCCTTATATATTTTTATTGGTGATTAGGTATTAATATGTCTTGTTGTTGAATAATATAACATAAATGTCATAAACATTGAACATTTTATTAATATATAATGTCCTTCTTTGTCTCTTGTAATTTTTTTGATTTAAAGTCTATTTTGTCTGATATTAGTTTAACTAGCTCTGCCCTCTTTTGGTTACTCTTTGCATGAAAAACTTTTTAAATCCTTTACCTTGCAACCTCTTTGCATCTTTGAATTTGAAGTAAATCTTGTGTGGACACTATATAGTTGGATCATGTTTTGTTTTTATTCATGATACCAATGTCTGTCTTTTGACTGAAGATATTAATTACCTTAAATTTAAAGTAATTATTACAGTAAGACTTATGTCATTTTGCCATTTGTTCTTATGTACCTTATAGCTGTTTGTCCCCTCTTATTTCCTGCCTTATTGTCTCTCTTGTGTATAGTTGAGTTTTTGGTAATAAAACATTTTAATTCCTTTTCATTTCCTTTTGAGTATACTCTATAACTATTTTCTTTCTTTGAGTATAACTATAACTATTTTCTTTGTGGTTACCATAGGGATTACATTTAACATGATAAAGTTATAACACTCTAATTTGATTTTATGCCAGCTTAACTGTAATAGTATGCAAAAATTCTGCTCATTTACAGCTGTTCTCAGTACCTCACATCACAAAATTACCCCTTTATATATTGTGTGTCCAAAACCATGAAATAATAATTGCTTTTTAAAATGTATTGTTTTTTAAGTTACATGGAAACCAAATTATGGAATTAGAATGAAAGGTACAATAGGACTAGGTTTTAGGCTAATAATAATTTTTAAACAAGATATTACTCTTAAATCATGTAGAAACCAAAAAGTGGAATTTTAAACCATTGTTACTATAATACTAGCTTTTATAATTACCCATGTATTTACCCTTACTGAGATATTTATCTCTTCATATGGCTTTGAGTTACTGTCATGTATCTTTTCACTTCAACCTGGCAGACACCCTTTAGGATTTCTCACAGGGCAGGTCTAGTAGTAACAAACTCCCTCAGCTTTTATTTATCTGTGAATGTCTTTATTTCATCCTCACTCTTGAAAGGACAGTTTTGCTGGATATAGAACTCTTGGCCAACAGGTTTTTTTTTTTTTCATTTAGCATTTTGTAAAAGGCAAAAGATTTATGTGATCTGAAGATAAACCAGAGTATTCATTCAGCATTTTGAATATATCAGCCCATCTGCTGATAATCTTATTGAGGATCTCCTGTAAGTGACAAGTCACTTCTCTCTTGCTGTACTCAGGATTATCTCTTTGTCTTTGTCTTTCAATAGTTTGGTGATTATAATGTGTCTTGGTATGGGTCTCTTTCATTTCATACTCCTTGCTGTTCATTGAGCTTCTCAGTTGCTTATATTCATATCTTTAAACAAATGGTCATTTTCTTTTGTCTTTGATGGCGACCACAACTGTGACCCATTCCTGTTCTGTTACCCATATATCCACTGGAAGGAGGCTGATCTGGGAAGCAGGCACCAAGACAAACCTAGAGGTTTGGGGGGGTTATTGGGGGTGGTACTTGAGAAGGATCAGGGAACAGCAGACGTGGGCTATCAAAGCCTTTAGATCCTGATGCAGGTCTGATATCTGTTAAAGAAGAGGGAGAAGGAAGGAAGATTGGATAGGAAGAGCCTCAGCCTGTGGTGTAGCTCTGAGAAGTCTTATTCAGACCAACAGGGCTTTGGCACTGTGACAGCCTATGAAGAGATTCCACATTAACTAGAAATGGCCAGGCCTTAATATCCCTAACCATGTTCAGTTGTTTACTGGAGGGTGGCTGGGAAGAGTGCACCAAGTTCTTTCCTGAAGGGAGAGGTATCTACCAGGGGTACAGTTCCATGTGGCCCTCTGTATCACAGAATCCCTTTTTTTTTAGTGTTTATTTATTTTGAGAGTGAGAGACAGATCGCGAGTGGGGAATGGGAGTGGTAGAGAGAGGGGGAGACACAGAACCCAAACCAGGCTCCAGGCTTCAAGGTGTCAGCACAGAGACCAAAGCAGGACTCAAACCCACAAACCTGAGCCAAAGTCGGACGTTCAACCAACTGAGCCATCCAGGCATCCCATAGAATTCTTGACAGTAGAACAGATCCTTATAGAGTAACTGGTAAATCCCTCCCCCCAGGATAGATGTTATCTATGACATTCTGAATAAATGAGCATCTTGTCATATTTTAAAACATGTTTAGATGGGCGCCTGGGTGGCTCAGTCGGTTAAGTGTCTGACTTCNAAATAACACATTTTCCTTTCATGTTTAATATTAAATACCAGAGGTTTTTCTCTTTGTCTAATCTTAGTCCTGTGGCTGTGGTATAAACCAGTTTTCTCTACCTTGTCATCAAGACTTGAAATATGTGTGGATTTCTAAAATAATAAAGGCTTATATTGACTTTTAATGATCCTTTCACTTCATCCCACATAGAGCCCCCAGAAGGGACTAAGGAGGAACGTTGTAAATAAATGTTTCTTCCCTTTGAAAGTGTTTACAAATAGAAGTCTTTAAAATCAGAAAAGGTATTCAGTGAATAAGTAGTAAATTATAGTTAAATGATCTTTTAAAATCATTTCTTCAGTTAACTGTGGGCCCAGATGGCTCAGTGGGAAGAACATGTGACTTCTGATCTTGGGGTCATGAGTTTGAGTCCCACATTGGGTGTAGAGTTTACTAAAAAACAATAAATAAATTTTTTAAAAATTAGTCAATAAAATCACTTCTTGAGGAAAGAGGAAGTAACTAAATAGATTTTTCCCATCAAAGTTATCTTGTAATCTTTTAAGAAGAAAAAGACCCAAGCTTTCTTGCTTGTGTTTAGCAGCCAGGCAATAGTGATAATCACTCAGTATTAACTAAAGGATCATTCTCAGCAGCAGAATTGAGTGAACTGAGTGCTGTAATCAGCAGGTTAGGAGCTTCCGATCTTGACGCAGGGTCACACTCGCCCTTGGCATGATCATCAGCTTTTAGACAGGTGCTCAGGTGTCTCATGCCATCATTCCTGGCCTCTGGCTACTTTACTTCCTGTTTCCTCCAAATAGGGAGTAAAAGGATGGAAATTAAGATCTGAGTGCCTACAATGTTGTAATGACTCTGCTGTGGGTTTGATACAACTCATGTAATGTTAGCAGAACATTCTGGGAGGTAAGTATCATTCACCCTCCTGCATAGTGAGGAATCCAAGATCACAAATTCATAAATGTGGAAGATCTCAAATTTAAACTGACTACAAAACCCATGCTTTTGCCACCGTGACTTTAAAACTGTGCTTCAGGGATCCCTGACGTTCCTGCTGGAGATGCAAAGCTCCAGGCTTTCTGCCTCCACACCAAGCAGGGAAGCCTCATTTCTGGGATCCCTAGACGCAGTATCCCCATAAGTATTCTTCTGAAAATAAATGAGAGGGGGTGACTTTATTTTTTTTTTCTTAAATAGTTTATTGTCAAGTTGGTTTACATATAGCACTCAGTGCTCATCCCAACAAGTGCCCTCCTCCATGCCTATCACCCCTCTTCCCCTCACCCCCAACCCTCTCAGCCCTTAGTTTATTCACAGCATTCAAGAGTGAGAAGGAGTGACTTTAAAAGAACAAATAATTCACCAGCCCCTGGGTGGCTCAACTCTTGGTTTCTGCTCAGGTCATGACCTCACGGTTCCTGGGGATCGAGCCCACGGCAGGCTCTGTGCTGGCAGCATGGAGCTGGCTTGGGGTTCTCTCCCTCCCTCCCTCTCTGCGCCTCCACTCAAAAATAAATAAGTAATTAATTAATGTTTAAAAATTTTAAAAGAAGAACAAATAATTTAGAAAAAAACAATCTTTTAAACCAATTCCTTAAGATAATGACCTGTATTCCTTACCGATTGCTATATGCAGACAGATTTATCATTCATTAGATCCTCTCAATGTGGCTAGTATGCATATTCTCAGAGAAAATGCTTAGAAGAGAAGAAATGCTAGGGATCTGGTAGGAATGATAAAAGCCACAATATGTCGAGCATCTCTCATATGCCATGTTCTGTCCTAGATGTTTTATAAACATAATCTCATGTAATCCCTATAACAACCCTCCCCAAGGTGGGGGGGGGGGTAGTCCCATGTCATATTTGGGAGAATTCAAAGGAACTTGAACAATGTAAGAGACAGAGTTAGGAGATATTTGTCTGGGCTTCCAGCTGATTTTGTCCATCATATCAACTCTTATGAGGATTTACAGAGGGATTTATATAGGGGACTTTTTATAACTGATGGGGGTCACAACGTGCCCAGCACTGAGTACATAAACCATGTCTACCTGGATGGGCTGACTGGGCATATTTTGTCCTGTCTGGCACCCACATCTGGCACCCCCTTGGCTATGCCTGTGTGAGGGCACAGCACAGTGCAAGCACAGAGCAGGAGTGGCAGGAACACTTGTCACACCATACCCGGGGAGCACAGTTTGGCCCAGAGCATTAGATGATCCCCACCTTTTGGGTAGTAGAACACTGAAAGTGGAAAATTCCAAGCTGTTACACGATTCTCCAGAGTCGTTGGTGGCTCCCCCGTGCTGGTGAGGCAGTTCCCTAGCACGCCCGTCAGTGCCTCCCTCTACTCACTACTGCCTGACAAATGAGGTAGGTAGGCTGCCTTCAGCTACCCAGAGCTCTCGCCATCCCGCCGCTCACCTCTCACATTGTTTGCTGCACCTTTCCTGTGTTTCTCTGCTTGAAACTTTGGTCACCACAAAGTCCATGAAGGACATAAATTGCCTAAATGCGTAACTATTTTTAGTATGGCATAAAGTATGGGAGATTACAAATATACATTCCTTTGAAAGGTATCTTTTAAAAGTTATGGCATTAAAATACATGACATTCTTATGCTAAAAAACACAAAGGAAAGCACAAAAGAAATGAGGGGAGTTGAAACGTTCCCCCCCCACCCCCCACACTTTACATGGAGACATCTCAGGTGGTGGAAGGGTGGAGCCGAGGAGATCTTTGCCTTGAGTGCTGAATGCATCAGCATGTCACGTATGGATGTGCAGAAACATTCACCAGAGCAGGAGGGGGTGATACCCTTTCCTGGATCCTTGTACAGCACTGCTGAGAAGTTGGCCTCGTTCTTAACCAGGTCTTTTTTCTATACCCTTTGACAGGAGTATTTCTAAAAGTTACACCAAGGCTTTAGCATTTTTTTTTCCAGTTGTCTTTTCCATTCTTTCCAACTCATCTCTTCCTATTTTATCGATATTAAACATGAAAAAGGGGAATTGCTGGTAATCAACATTACTAAACTAATGAATTAATTTTTGAAAATGAATTAGTGAAAATTTTTGAAACAAATGAATACATATCTGGCAGTAAATTATGAATCCAGAAGTACAAGCAAAACTCCAGAATACTTTTCTCCAAAATTTAATTAGGCAAAACTCTTTGGTGGATCCACTCTTTCCTTCCTCCAGCTTAAGTAAATGAGTGTTTTTATCTCTGAATTAAACTAAAAACTTAATTGAAGTTTCTGTTAGAGCCTAATTCTGAATAAAAGTAATATCAGTGGTGGTGTCTTCTATTTGTAAATTACATCTAAATACTCAGAAGCTTCTTCTGCATATAATTTGTTACTGGGCCAATCATCAATAAAAGGTTACTTTTCAGGGAGCCTGGTTGGGTCAGTCAGTTGAGCCTCTGATTTTGGCTCAGGTCATGATCTGAAGTTCTAAGTTCAAGCCCTGTGTCGGGTTCTGTGCTGACAGCTCAGAGCGTGCCCCCTGCTTCAGATTCTCTGTCTCCCTCTCTCACTGCCCTTTCCCCACTCACACTCTGTCTCTCTATCAAAAATATATAAACATTTATTAAAAATTTTTTTAAAAAGGTTACTTTTCAAAAGTGAAAAAAAGGAAGGTACAGTAGCAGCTTAATTCAGGACAATGAAGATCCTATAGTGTATTTTTCCAATACTTGGTCACTTTGGTTGCACTACCAAACAGCAGCAAGGCTCAAATACTTAATAAAGCAATTCTCCAAAGGCTCGGAGACCATAGAAGAAGTAAAAGTTGTGGGAGGGAAAGTTTTCAAAGCTGTTGTTCCAGGGAAGGACACTTGAAAACTATAGGTTTCTCCCCCATCTGGCATTTTTTTAGAATAAGACATGTATGTATATGTTTTAACTGATGATTTATTTGGATTAAGATTTCCATCTTAGAGCCTGAATTATCAGTAATATAGGAAGACAGAGAGAAACCAACATGAAAGGTCAAGAAACCATGCAAGTACAAGATTCAAATGAGGTAAGAAATAAAAAGGTCATTTTCAGTGACAGTTGCTAACACAGATGAGGCAGACTCCATAAGGATGCTTCAGCATAGCTGAAAATAGGCAAAGGGAGAAAGTGCACCCCTGGGAATGATAAATCCTTCATCCTGCAATTGTGATCAGTGGTTACAGAAAGCCTTCCCAAGAGTAGGCAGTCAGTAAGGAGCCCAATGAAAATGTATTTCCTAGAGCCTAAGTGTCCATCAACGGACGAATGGATTAAGAAGATGTGGTTTATCTATACCATGGAATACTACATGGCAATGAGAAACAATGAAATCTGGCCATGTGTAGCAACATGGATGGACCTTGAGGGTGTTATGCTGAGCGAAATAAGTCAGGCAGAGAAGGACAAATATCATATGTTTGCACGTATAGGAGGATTAGGAGGAACTTAACTGAGGAACGAGGGGGAGAAGAAGGGCGGAAATGGTGGGGGAAAGGGAGAGAGGCAAACCATGAGAGACTCTTGAATGCTGACAAAAACTGAGGACTGATGGATGTGGGGGTGGGAGAGGGGGTTGGGCATGGAGGAGGGCACTTGTGGGGATGAGCACTGGGTGTTATGTGGAAACTAATTTGACAATAAACTATTTGTAAAAAAAAAAAAAAGAAAAGAAAAGAAAAAATGTATTTCCTATAAACTAGTGTGTTGGAATTGTAAGGATGACTAAACGTACTGCCTTGCTGCAGAGTAAATGTGAAAATTCAGAACAATCCAATAATATAAATTCCCATTTATAGAGCATTTGCTGTACATGAAGCAACTATATATGCATAGGCATCATTCTTCCTGTTTTTCAGACAAGGAAACTGAGGCTAGGTTAAATAACTGGCTCAGTATGCCACTGTTGGTGAATAGAACAAGACCCATAAGACTCTTTTCCCACATATCATTCTTGGTTTCCTAAGTTGGACAGTTAGAGACCTATCAGTTTCACACTGTTCCCTGGCAGGCTGAGACAAACAAGCAATTCGTCTACTTGACAGGTATGTTCTGACAGTTAAGAGGGTTCTGGTAGTGTTAAGGGAATTGGCTCAATTCTCAGTCTGTAGTCACTAACCTGCATTTTGCCCTCAACTGAATTTCCTGATAAATTTTTGTGACAAGAGAAAATGTACTTTGGCAAGTCTGAATAGAGTAGATATTAAAAATAAGAACATACAAGTGAAATTTGGTTTGAATCCCAGTGCTGACTGTGTGATCTTGAGAAAAATATCTAATATATCTGAACCTTACCTCTGTTCTCTGTAAAAAGGAATAATAACAATAATAAAAATAGTAGTTCCAATTTCGTAGGTTCCTGAGATCGCACAAGTAAAACATGTACCATACATAATATCTGATGTGTGGTAAGCACTAACTAGTAGCTGATCTCATTATTATTCCAATTACTGTTATCAATTCATTTAGAAAGATTTCAACAATACTTTCCATTTGGTAGGTGCTTAACATTATTACAAAATACTTTCAAAATCTCACTTTATTCCTCCTCTGATGGCTATAATGTATGTAGGACAAATATTAGCTCCATTTTACAGTTGAAAAAACAGGCTCAGAGAGAAAAATGTCTCTTATAAGCTATGGTATCATGAACTATTTTTCCCAGCTTCGTATCTCCTCTAGGTGAATTTATAATTTAGTTAGGGAGGAAATTAGTATTATTAGAATTTATAGGAAACATCATTGTATAGAGAAATAATTATGTAAAATGCTTTTTGCAGATTTCAAAAATGAGCCAAGAAAACACTGACATATCTGAAAGTGAGTTGGCAAAAGAGAGAGAAGGGATAAAACAACTGACATCTGATCTTAATACAGTACAGAAGGCTTTGCAAGTTGAAAGTGAGGTATTCTGCCACTTAGGATATTATTCTCTTTTTGCATTCCTAATTTAGAGATTTCATGTTATCATTTATTTTGATTTTAAAATAAATTGTAGCTCTAGAATATGTGTTTCTGTTAGTAATAATGGGGTGACTGTTGTTCCTTCAGGCTGAGTTCCAGCTCCAGCACTAGCCAAAAAGAGACCTCTAAGTAGTAGGTGTTTCATTATTCTGGTGGTCATAGAGGCATGGACTTTCTCCTTTTAACTGCTTGTCCTACCATCTTGGAAAGGTCTATCAGTAGATAACCAGCCTATATTTAGAAGAGAGACCTGGAAGTAAGTCCATGGAAGTCTAGATCACCAATTTAGAGGACATTTAATCAGTTTGCAGGGTGGGTGACAGCCAGTGCAATGCCCCAAATCCCATCCTGATGACCTGCAGGAATTTTTCAATACAATGAGGTAGGAAATTGATACCACTTGCCTTCTTCCTGTGACCACTCTCTGTTTTCTCTCTTTTTTGCCCAGTGCCTTCCTCATCAACATTCTCTTCTCCTTCTGATTTGAAGGTTTTGGGAAAGTACCAAGTGACTCCTCTCCTAAAGTAAATTTTATATCACCTGTTCCCTTCATAGGACACCACAGACCAACTCTCAGGCCCCAGTCATCCACCAACCAAACTGTATATTCCATGTCATCGATGTACAAATTTGATAAGAATCTACATATACCTAAAGGGTTTTCTCTCACAGATATAGAAAAAAAAAATCAGAGGATTAGAGGAAGTCCCAGTTGATTAAGTCACTGAATATACATTATTAACTAAGGCAGCATAATTTGTTGTTAGGAACACAGAGTTTGAAATTAGTCAGATGGTTGAATCTCAGCTATACCACTTCCTGGTTATGTGACCTTGGGCAGGCCACTTACACTCTCTGAGCCTGTTTCAGTAGCCCTACTACATGAGGTTGTCACAAGATTAAGGTTCAGTTAGTCTATAAAAGGTAAATTAGAAAAAGATACACTTTAAAAAAGATAATATATCTAGCGCAGGAGTTACTGAAGAATGTGCCCTCTCCACAAGCTTTGCCAAAAGTAGGAAGGACTCTAGAAACTCAGTCCTTCAACCTGTGAATGATAGAAACTAAGAATGTTCAGTTTCATTAATTGACTTAAGTTAACTTTAACCACTAAGAAAGTAGTTCTGCTAGAAGAATAAGTTGGGGGAGAAAAGCAAAAAAAAAAAAAAAAAAAGAGTCATTTCAAAGATTCCTTTTTAGAAATATGACTTTTATGGGGGAAATCTCATTTTATTTTACTAAATGTCTTTATTTCTTAATCAGGAATTGCAAAATTCAAAGTCAGAACTTATATGCCTTTATAGTGAAATTCAAAGTCTTCCAGGGGCAGCAGAAGACAGAGACCATTTTTTAATAGCATATGACCTGCTACAAAGAGAGAATTCTGAATTAGAAACAAAGGTGAGACTGAATTAATTCTTTAAATGTTCAGTGTTTGACTTCATCTTTTATGAGGATAAGATAAAAGGAAATTAATTTTCAGTAACAGTTTACATGCAAATTGGAGTTTCTTTTATTATTAGAAAATAAATTGCCATATAGTGTAGTCTATAAGCCAAGCTATGACTCAGAATAGACTTCTTCCAGTCTTTCACTCTTAGAATTAATCTGTGAATTTTTTTTTCACTTTAAGTCAATTTCCGAAAAGCTTAAATTTTGGAGCACATATTATAATGTACAAGGTTTGCTTAAAAAGACAACCTCCAAATGATCCAGCAATTCTACTCTCTGGAGAGATATTCCCAAAAGAATTGAAAGCAGGGTCTTGAAGAGATGTTTGCACACCCATTTTCACAGCAGCATTATTCACAATAGTTAAAGCTTAGAAGCATCCCAAGTGTTTATTGATGGATGCATAGATAAGCAAATTGTGGTATATACACACAATGGAAAGTTACTGAGCCTTAAAAAAGAGGGAGATTCTGCAGTATACTACAACATGGATGAATCTTGAGGGCATTATACTAAATTAAATAAGCCAATCACAAAAAACACAAATACTATAGGATTCCAATTAGATGAGGTACTTAGTGTAGTAAAAATTATAAAGACAGAAAGTATAATGGTGGCTGCCCAGGACTGGGGGAGACAAGAAAGGAGAGTAATTATATAATAGGTATTAGGTTTGTTTTACAAGATGAAAAGAGTTCTGGGATGATGGTGGCAGTGGCTGCACAACATTGTGAATGTATTTAATACCACAGAGCCACACGCTTAAACTGGTTAAGATGGTAAATTTTATGTTAGGTGTATTTCACCACCACCCCCCAAAATTCAAAACAAACAGAAGTTTACTTAAGGGTCTTCAACCTTAAACCTTCAAATGAATGCATTTTTTCCCAGTTATCCTGAAAACTAGGCTTACACTTAAAATTAGAAAAATATTTAAATGTCCTGACCCCACTTTGTTCCCCAAGTGTAAAAATGGCTGCTAGACCAGAGTTAGTCAGCATTGGAGGTTGCCTGTAGTGTAATTTCTGGAGTCCCACCTACTATTAACAACTCCTGGCTGAAATGTCCCTTCCTCAGTTATTCTCTTGGTCTTGATTAAAATGGCAGAAGGAAGTGAAGGCTTGAACACACAGTTAAAATACATTGGGTTATATTTTAGTACCACATGTGAAACAGAGGACCAAGTCCAGGCCTCATTTATCCTATGTGAAGTTCTATCCTGAAAGCAGGGTGCAAGTTGCTGAGGGATTGGGATATGGATCAAGTAGTATATGACCTAGGGAGGGGAGGGTCCAGAATACAGTGAGTTATCATCACACTGCACAATTAAAGCATCTTGTCTTATGTAATATGATTGGATAGTTTAACACAGGAGATGAACTTACGCAAAAAGAATATAATATAATATCACTATCCTGGTAATCTGGCTCTCTCTCACTTAAAAAAAAACTTTTTATTTTGAAATAATTTCAAACTTATAGAAAAGTTGCAAAAATAGTAAAAAGAATGTCCACATACCTTCACCTCTCCAATGTTAACATGATTGGTGCTACACTTGCTTTTTCTTTCTTTCTCTCTCTCCCTCTTTCCAAAAATCCCCTTCTTTAAAACCATGGATTTACACATCCTTATGCCTATGGTAAAAATGGATTAGTTCTATAACAACTGCAAAGTGTTAAGTTAAATTAGAAGAAGACCCCAATTAGGATGTCAATGTATATACTTGTCAATAATTATTTAAGCATTTAATGGACTAAATGTACCTTTTTAATAATTATCTGTAAGAGTATGCAAAATAGAATATTTGTCTTTTCATGTTAACTTTACAGGTCTTGAAGCTTTCACAAGAATTTGAACAATTAAATCATTTTACTGTAGGGAGCAAAACTGCAGCTGCTGATTTAATTACAAGTGAAAATAACTGTCAAGATCTTGTGTCTAAAGTACCAATTTTGGAAGTAGAGATTCAAAGCCCAAAGGAAGAGGGAAAGGAACTCTGGTAAATTGAGAAAATCCCATATCGTATTAATTATTTGGAGAGTATGTTTTATTTGGCTTGATCATTATAAGAATTTGACATTTGTTTCCAAATGGTATGAGTGGAAAAATTAGTTATAATCAAGAATTCCCCAAGAAGTTTGCCTTTTGATATATTATTAAATTTTTAAATCTTTTCCTGCTTTTTAAAATAATTTTATACTTCTTGTAGAAATTTTGGAAAGCATGGAAAAGTGAAAGGAGTTGTTAATAGCACATAATGTCACCAGGGAGATATGTTAATGTCCTAATTTTTCTTTCTTCTCTCTATAAAAGTACATATATGTGGTTTTGTTTTTTTTTTTTACATAATTAGATTATACTCTAAATATCAAAAAAGCTGAGAGGGTTTTTTGCTGTTTTTATTTAACATTGTATCTGATAACCTTTTCCTCTTTTTTCATTCTTCCTTTCTTTCTTGTTAATCTTGCCCTTTAACTCTTGTATTCCTACTTTTTCACCAAAAGTATTTTTCACAGAAACTGTTAGACTTTGGGCAAATGTATTACTCTGCCTTGGCACAATAATAGATGCAATTGAATTCTTCCTGGGCAAAAGCCTAGAATTAGATCATCAAAAGGAAACAAAAGATAGCAATTTGACTTATATATTATATACTAAAGAATACATCATCAATGAACTAGGAAAATATGGTCTAGGTATGGCCACATTTATATCTTTCAAAATGTTTTAACATACAAGGAGGTTTTTTTGCTAGTTTTGGACCCCTGGATTTTACGCCCTCCTAAAAGTTGCTTTTAACTTTAGAGCGTGCTGAGTCCAAGATTCACAATCATGAAACCTAGTTGCAGAAGTGGGAAAAGCATATTGGAGACGTGGCGGGGAACAGGGGTAATAGTAGTCACAAGAGTAAAGGGCCGAGAAGCTAGATCACGGCATTTAGGTTTGCTGTAGGGGAAAAAGGAAGTCTAGTTCCTGAGCACTGGAGAAGTATATTACTGGGTTTTTGAGGGAGATTATTCTAGTATCTCTATAAGAGATAAACTGAAGAAGAAAAACAGACCAATTAATCCAGATATGAGCCACAGATGGAAGACAGTGGCCTAGATTGAGGGGGCAGCAGTGGAGATGAAGTGACCAATCTGAACACTCTCAAGAGAAGAAGTTGACATTAATTATCAAAGCTGACAAAAATCCAACCAGATGACTTGAAAGAATTGGTAGAGATATTTGCCACACAGAGCAAGATACTAGATAAAGATACTAGACTTCTCTATAAAGAGCTCCTTGCTGTGACCTGTTTCCTTGACTTGGTCCAAATTACTTCCCAACACCCGGACTGTGAGAAGTCTACATTTCTGCCCTATACTTCCCTCTCCTTCTCATAATGTTTCCTTGCTTATCTCCTCTGTCCCACTTCATAGCCTCCACATATCTCAGATGCATGACACAATCACAATCCACAGGAAAATTGTCTGTCTACCATGTGCCAGCTACTATAGGAAGATACTGAGGATATAAAATAAGACATAGTTTCTACCCTTATGGTCCAAATAGTCTGCTGGGGGAAGATAGTATTGGATACTCCGGAAACACGAAGGAAGTCCCCTGGCCCAGGCTAATAAACCAGGAAATATTCTTGTTTTTAATGTTTATTCATTTTTTGAGAGAGAGAGCGAGAGCGTGCATGCGTGTGTGCATGAGTGGGGGAGAGACAGAGAGAAGGGGAGACACAGAATCTGAAGCAGGCTCCAGGCTCTGAGCTGTCAGCACAGAGCCCAATGTAGGGCTTGAACTCACAAACCATGAGATCATGACTTGAGCCAAAGTTGGATGCTTAACTGACTGAGCCACCCAGGCACCCCTGGAAAATATTCTTAAAGGAGATAACAAACAGTCCTGAAGTATGGGTAACCAAAGGCCAAGCAAAAAGATGAGGGACTAACTTTCAAGGGATATATGATATGTACATGAGAAGGCATGGTTTGTTTGAGGAACTCAGTGACCTCAGTGCTGCTACAGCATAGAGCATGAAGGAGACCGTGAGAGTGAAGAAGTAGGCAGGAACCTGATCATGAGGGAACATGAGTGCCTGCATGAGGAAGTTTGGACAATAGGAAACTATCACAGGGTTTAGTAACATGGAAGAGACCGAACAGATTTGTGCTTTAGAAAAA
Organism: Crocuta crocuta; assembly: GCF_008692635.1. Lineage (NCBI taxonomy): Eukaryota > Metazoa > Chordata > Mammalia > Carnivora > Hyaenidae > Crocuta > Crocuta crocuta. The sequence continues at coordinate 2,600,798 of NW_027527936.1, forward strand.
ATCACTCTGCCTACTGTGTGGAAAATAGATTGTTAGTACAGGAACAAAGGCAATGAGACCATTTAGGAGACTATTACTATAATCTAGGTGAGAAATGATAGTGTTTGTGAGGACAGAGAAAAGTGGAGGGAATTGAGAAGAGGTAGACTCAACAGGACTTCAGGATTAATGAGTATAGGAAGTGAGGAAGAAGGTATGGTAATCAGAGTGTGGGAAGAGGCTAAAGAAGAAGACTTTCAGGGCACCTGGGTGGCTCAGTCAGTTAAGCGTCTGGCTTCGGCTCAGGTTATGATCTCACAGTTCGTGGGTTTGAGCCCCACGTCGGGCTCTGTGCTGACAGCTCGCTCAGAGCCTGGAGCCTGTCTTCAGATTCTGTGTTCTCTGTCTCTCTGACCCTCCCCTGCTTATGCTGTCTCTCTCTCTCTCTCAAAAATAAATAAAACGTTAAAAAGAAGAAGAAGAAGAAGAAGACTTTCAACGTTCTGGTTTGACGGTGTCATCCTCTGAGTTACGGAACACAGTTTTGAGGGAGGAGGGGAAGGAGGTCAGCTTTTGAAACACTGATTTTGAAGTGTCTCTGGAACAGCCATGCCAAGAGCAAATGAAGCCTGGGCAAGAGATGAGAATCATCTATAAGTGGACATAAGCAGAAGTCATGTGATGAATGAGATGGCCTGGTTGTTGCTTGATAAAAGTACCCTAACGCAGAAACCTAAGGAAAGCTCAAACTAACTGAGACAAAGCAGCCAGAGAATTAGAAGGAAAGTCAGGAGGGTATGTGTTACAGAAGCCAGATTAAACAGTGTTCCAAGAAGAAAGCAAATAGTGTCATGTACTGCCAAGAAAATAAAGAATAAAGAGTGACTATTAAATTGGATTAAGAATGTAGTTGAAGACTTTAGTAAGGCTCAACCAACTGAGCCACCAAGGCATCCATCCATTTTTTTAAGGAAAGCTTTTTATTTTTATGTACTTGTAGATTCATATGCATACAGTTGTAAGAAATAATAGAGAGATCCCATGTACCCTTTATCAGTTTCCATTGGTAACCTCTTGTAAAGTTGTATTGCAATAGCATAACCTGGATATTGACATTGATACATCAAGATACAGGACACTTACATCACCATAGGGATCCCTCATGTTGCTCTTTTATACCCACTACTCTCTTCGCTCCCAACTCACCCACTCCTTAACTCTAGGCCCTATTCTACTGTAATTCTAACTAGTCTATTCTCCATTTCTGTTAGCTTTTCATTTCGAGAATGTTATATAAATATAACCCTACAATATGTAACCTTTTGGGGTTGGATTTTTTCACTCAACATAATTCTCTGGAGATTAATCTGGGTTATTGATACAATAATTGCATCCTTTTGACTCTTATATATAGTATTCTATAGTATAGCTGTGCCACTTTAACCACTCATCCATTGGAAGACATCTGAGTTATTTCTAGTTTGGACTATTTTTTTTTTTAATTTTTTTTTAATGTTTTTTATTTATTTCTAGGAGAGAGAGAGAGAGAGACAGCGTGAGCAGGGGAGGGTCAGAGAGAGAGGGAGTCACAGACTGAAACAGGCTCCAGGCTCTGAGCTGGCAGTCAGCACAGAGCCCGACGTGGGGCTCGAACCCACGAACCGCGAGATCATGACCTAAGCGAAAGTCGGACGCTTAACCGACTAAGCCACCCAGGCGCCCCTAGTTTGGACTATTTTAAATAAAGCTGCTATAAATATTCAAGTTTTTATATGACTGTAATCATTCATTTCTCTAGGATAAATCCCCAGGAGTGCAATTTCTGGGCTACGTGGTCATCACATATTAGGTTTTTTTGTTGCTGTATTTTAAGAGACTGCTAAACCGTTTTCCCCCAGTGACTATACCATTTTACATTCCCACTAGCAATATAGGAGTGATCCAGTTTTCTGCATCTTCACTAGCATTTGGTGTTGCCATTTGTAAATTTTAGCCATTCCAGTGTGTGTATAGTGATAGCTCATTATAGCTTTAATTTGCATTTTCCTAAAGGCTAATAATGTTGAAAACCTTTTCAGGTGCTTATTTGCATCTGTCTGTCCTCTTCAGTGAAGTCTCCTTTCATGCCTTTGCCTATTTTCTAAGTGGGTTTATTTTTTCACTGTTCAGTTTGGAGAGTTCTTTATGAATTCTAGACACTAGACCTTTGTCAGATATGTGATTTGCAAATATTTTTTCCCAGTCTGTAGCTCATCTTTCACTCTCTTACCAGGATTTTCTCAGTGTGAAAGTTTTTCATTTTGATGACGTATCAGTCTTTCCTTTTATGGATCATATTTTTGGTGTTAAGTCTTAGAATATTGCTTAACTTTAAATCTTGAAGACTCTTTCAATTTATTTGTGATTTTACATTTAAGTCCATTTTGCATTTCAGTTTTTATTTTGATTATTGTACTCTTCATGTCTAAAATTTCTACTTGATTCTTCCTTCTATTCTCTATTTCTGTGCCAATACTTTATAGTTCTTTTCTGAGACTTTGCATTGGTTCATGCATTTCAAGCTTATTCATAAGTTTATCAAAGCATTTTTATAACAGCTGATTAAAAATCTTTGCCAGATAATTCTGATATGTTGGGTTTTTTTCATCTATTGTTGCCTTTTATCCTTTTCCTGCATTTTGCAATGAGGAGTAATTTTTTATTGGATCAGAATATTTGGGGTATTATGAGACTCTAGGTCTTAGTCACACCTTCAGTTAAGCTGGCTTCTTCTAATACTCCTGTGGCAGGGGGAGTAGGAGGGTGCTGCCTCACTACCATCCCAGGCAGCGTAGAAGTCCATGGTCCGCATCAACCTCCATGGACACCCAAGGAAAGGAGAGGGTCCTCATTACTGCTAGTGAGGATGGGAGTCCTTACTCTCCACCAGGCCTCTGCTTAGACTGCTCTGGCTGTGAGGGGGAGGAATGCCTTGTTACTGCTACCACTGGGTCTCCACGACACCACACGGAGGTGAGTAGGGGGATCTTGTTATTCTGGGCAGTGGTGAAAGCTCTTACTCTCCACTAGTCCTCCTCTGACACCACCCCAGTGGAAAGGGAGAAAGGGTCTATTCACTGCCAGGTGAGGGTGAAACACTCTCCATGTCTGTTACTGCTTGGCAGGGATGAAAGTCCCTGCTCCCTGTTGGCCTGTGACACCACCCCAGTGGGTAGTTGGGGTGCCTCATTATAGCCTGGTGGAGGTGGAAGTATAGGCTCCCAACCTGACCTTTGCTGACATGGGTGAGGGTGGGGCCACAACTTTCTTCTGTGGTGTTTGGAGTAAAGCAGATACTGTCCACAAGTTTTCTTACCTGTTTTACTGTCCATTTCCTGGTCCTCAATATTTGTTGGTGCTGTGTGGGTTGCTGGTTTCTCCACCTGCAAGTCTAGGATATTTGAAGTAAAAAGAAAACCCAGGAGGCTCCCAGTCATGTCATTCCTCAGGGCCTGAGTACCCTAGCTAGTCTGCCTTCTCTCTACCTTTCTTCTCTACCTTCTTATGTCTGTCTTATATCTAATCTCCCTGTTTTTAGTTGTACTTGGTGGGAGACAGAGGGAAAAGTATGTTTACTCCATCTTCCTGGAAACAAGTTAGTTTTTCCATTTTAAAAATTACGAGGTATATGTTTACATTTTTCTAGTATTTAAGTGTATCTGGCTTCCAGGGGAGTAGGAAAAGGAAAAGAGTTTATGGAGGATGGAAAACATCGTTGTTATTTTATCAGAAATTTAATTTTAAAGCATTTTATTCTTTGTTTCATATTGTTTTATATATTTTAATATATCTTTTTTTTAAGTTTATTTATTTCAAGAGAGACAAGGAGAGTGGGCAGGGGAGAGACAGAGAGGGAGACAGAGAATCCCAAGCAGGCTCCACACTGTCAGTGCAGAGCTCTGTATGGGGCTGAAACCCATGAACCATGAGGTCATGACCTGAACAAAAACCAAGAATCATTAATTGATTGAGTCACCCAGGTGCCCCTAGTTTGAATATATTATCTTTAAAAAACTACTGAGTCCAAAATAAAATATTTAATTCTCTTTTTTCAATACAATGCTAAAGGAATTTTAAAACGGAAAAATAGATTCCCTAGACATAATTTTTCCCCTGTTCCTCTCCAGTTTTTTCTGTATATACGTTTCTCATGGTATTATATATGTTTATACACATATACATACACATATATAGTTTATTGTCCGACCATTTTACTTTAATTAAAGTATTTTTCATGTTGATGAATAGTCTTTATTCCACTTTCAAGTTGATTTATCTTTAATTCTCTCAGCCATTTCTGTGTCTCCATTTAATCACTGTTTTAAATAGCATGCTTATGATCATTATTATACATTCAGCTCTTTCCTTCTCATGAATTATTCTACTGCAGTAAATTCATTGGTATTCAATTATTCAGTCAAAGGGTCTGAACATTTTTATGGCTCTTGATCTGTACTGCCAAATTGCCTTCCTGAAGAATCTGAGCACCAGCTATGATTTGTGAAGCACGCTATGCTAGGCTCCAAGGGAGCTGAAACAAATTTAAAATGAAGGAGCAAAAATAAAATGGTCATGCTTGTATTCATACTACTTTTCATCCACACTAACTACTGAAGGTGTATTCCCTCCCCTCGGCTTCTGTGTCTCACGGTCTCTTGGTTTCCCTCCTCCCTCCATCCCTGGCTTCTCAGCCTCCTCTCCAGGCTTTCATTCCCCTGCCTGTTCCTTACACATCTTTAGGCTCCTATCTAGCATGGTCCTCCTCCTCTGACTTCCTGCCTTCTCCTTGGCTCACGCTATCCCATCCCAAGGCTTCTGCTCATATTTTTCTGTGTCTGTATCTTCCCCAGAGGCATCCTTCCAGTTTACATTCCCACTCCCCCTTCTTGGTCTACCATCCACTGGCCTCTCTGCCCAGACATGTCATCCTTTATTGCTTTTTCTCTCTCCCCTGCCACATCCAGTTCATGACAACTTTTATCAATATTGTGTTCTAAATATCTCTAGAATCCACCACTTGTTTCCACCCCCACCATCTTGTTCTAGTCACTATGGTTTATCACATGGATCACTACGGTAATCTCTGGTTCCTGCCACGTGGCATCCAAATGATCTTTCTAAAAGATGTTCTCTCTTTTGTCTCTGGGCCTTTACCCATTTTATTTTTTAAGTCAAACTCGAACACCCTTTTTTTCTCTGTCTCATCTATATCAGCACCTTCTCCCAACACACATTCACACATGCAAGTATGCACACACCTGTCCCTTTATGTTTGCCCAGTTTGTGCCTACTTATCCATCAGGTCTCGGATTACTTACTACTAGTTTAATCTATTCACTTAATTACTTATCTTTTTTCTCACTAAATTGTAAGTCTTTAGCGCAGGGATATGTCCTAGTGCCTGCCAAAGTGCCCGTTGCTTATTGAGTAACTTAAAAAAATCTTTAGGGGCATCTGGGTGGCTCAGTTGGTTAAGCAACCAACTTTGGCTCAGGTCATGATCTCACGGTTCATGAGTGTGAGCCCCACATTGGGCTCTGTGCTGACAGCTCAGAGCCTGGAGCCTGCTTCAGATTCTCTGTCTCCCTCTCTCTCTGTCCTTCCCCTGTTTGCACTCTCTCTGTCTCTCTCTCTCTCAAAAATAAATAAAATAAACATTTTTAAAAATAACAAATAATAGGGGAGCCTGGGTGGTTCAGTTGGTTAAGCAGCCGACGTCAGCTCAGGTCATGATCTCACAGTTTGTGAGTTCGAGCCCCACGTTGGGCTCTGTGCTGACACCTCAAAGCCTGGAGCCTGCTTGGGATTCTATGTCTCCCTCTCTCTCTTCCCCTCCCCTGTTAGTGCTCTGTCTCTCTCTGTCTCTCAAAAATAAATAAACATTAAAAAATATTTTAATAACAAATAATAAAAATTTTAAAAAATCGTTAAGTATGCCCAATGCCATACTTAAAATTGAAAACTGAAAAACTCACTTAAACTGGTTGTTTCAGTATAGACAAAAATTTCTCTTGGGTCATCTCCCTATATGTGAGTTTATAAAAAAAATGACTCATTTGTTTTTCAAGTTTATGTATGAGAGTAAGATAACTGTTCTGCTGTAGAATTCAAATTGGAGGGGCACCTGGGTGGCTCAGTTGGTTAAGCATCCAACGTAGGCTCAGGTCATGATCTCACAGTTCATGGGTTCGAGCCCCACGGGGGTGTTCTGTGCTGACAGCTCAAAGCCCAGAGCCTGCTTCAGATTCGGTTTCTCCTCCCTCTGCCCTTTCCCTGCTCATTTTCTCTCATTCTCTCTCTCTCTCTCTCTCTCTCTCTCTCTCAAAATTAAATAAACATGGCAGAGTTTTTTTAAAGAATTCAAGTTAGAAAATTTGCTTGTAGTACTGGTAGGGTTTTTTTTCCCTCCATATTCTGCTACTGTAATGAACATTTTGACAGTTTTTTGTTGTTGTATTTGCACCAAGTCCTGAACTAGGAGAAAGTAAACAGAAGGAAATTCCAGAGGAGTCAGTAGAGGAGGGCACTTTGCCAAGAGAGGGGCAGAAGGAGGAGGACTCACAACAGAACCAAGATATGAAAAGCAAAGAACAACAGTTGACCTTGAAGCCTGAGGAAATTGTGAGGCTTAGAGAAAAGCTGAATCATGTAAATCAGAGCCTCCTTCAGTCTCAGAGCTCTGGGGATAGTTCAGATGACAGTGGCACCCAGGTAGGTGCTGTAATCACACACTCTGACTGGGTCCGTTTCCTCCGGTCAGCTGTGGCTATAGGCGTAATTTTTATATCAGCATCAATGTGTATTGTTAAGCAAGCTCATAACTGTGGTCTGAATGGTAATAAAATAGCAACCAGAATCTGAACTAAGCCCTGTCATTGATGCACTTTGTTATAAAGGGCTCTTAGGCTCCCTTTAGGCTCCGTAGGAAGGAATGCTGATGGGTTGTCAATGTCTGCCCTTGGGAGGTAAAATCATGAAGGGCAGGATTTGTGCCACATTTTCTGTTCATTGCACCTAGCTTACATGTACAGAATACTTTGTTTGGGTGGGGAAGAGACCACAGACTTGGAATTCAGTTTGGCTTTTGCCATTTACTAGAGATCTACCTGCTGGAGAGATCAAGAGAGTGACGACCAACCATGCTTCAGCTCTTACAACTCAGTTTTGCAGGTTTTCTCTTGTACCAACTAAGATTTGCCTACACATACCTTTCTAGGAATTTATTTTGAGATCCACAGAGGGAAGCCTTTGTACACATAGGTAAACTAACTTCAAAAGACTGCTAATAGGCATTTTAAAATGGATTCAAGTGTATATTTAGAAAAAAAAAGGCAGAGTAATAGTAAAGGAAGTCAAAAAAGCATTTGAAAAGAGATTCAGATATAGTCTGAAAACTAGGCAAGTCACAGTAAAGAAAGAAAATAGATACCTGAGAGGAGATTCAGATACATTTGAAAGAGAAGGAAGACTCTGGGTTTCTTTAGAAGCCTAGAGTGATCTAGGACATCAAGTGTTCAAAAAGAAGTTCATTTTATTTTATTTTTTTTTTCCAAATAGTTTATTGTCAAATTAGTTTCCACAAAAAAAAAAAGAAGTTCATTTTAAATCCCCCAGGCCTTCCCTTTATTGGGAAGTGACCCAGTGTAGGCGGCTTGAAAAGAGGCTGAGCGCTGTGGTCACAAAGATTATAAAATCTTTGTTTGTGAGCTTAAAATGATCAATGCACATACAGAATAATGAGTTGGAGAGTATGAGAAGTAACACCCTGGTTAATTTATTAATTTTATTTAATTTATCCTTTCTCATTATTTGAAGAATCATTTCTCACTACCCAGGAGGGAGGTGAAAAACTATTAAATATATATGAATTATATGGGAAATCTGGGCAAATAGCCACTTTCTGAAAGGACAAATAGTCTTTTATACCACATGGCTTCTTAGGGTTTCACTGAATTCTTGCAGAGTTCAGTAATTTTATTCCACAATAAGGACTTTGAATTACTGAAAGAAGACTAAGTTTCTCTTACTCATTTATTCAACTCTTGTTAATTGAGCATCTATGACATGCCAGGCCCTGTGTTAGAGCACATACAACAGGAAACGAGATAGATGTGAGCCTCATGGGAAAAAATAACATATTCCTGTTTTGAACTTTACATTTCCCAAAACAATACAACGCACATTATTTCATTTACTTCTTTAAGCAGGCAGGGATTTTAGACAGACTTTCATTTTTCTGCAGTGTGCTGTGCAGTGATAATTTCAGAACCTTTTTCTGTGTAAAGGGTGCTTGGATCTACTGGTGGCTATAAATTGTTCTACTTTTTAGTTCTCGTGTATGTGAGGTTTTTGGTCTTCACCCCCGTTGTCAGATTATGGTGTCTAATGCCTACCTGATTATCCAATCAATCTCATAACATACGAATATACATACATAACATACACATTTAAGCAACTATAGCTCAGGGCACCTGGGTGGCTCAGTCAGTTAAGCATCTGACTTTGGCTCAGGTCATGATCTCACTGTTGGTTAGTTCGAGCCCTGCGTCGGCCTCTGTGCTGACAGCTGAGAGCCTGGAGCCTGCTTTGGATTCTGTGTCTCCCTCTCTATATATACTTTCCCTGCTCCTATTGTCTCTCAAGAAAAGAAATAAATGTTTAAAACATTGTTTAAGTGACTACAGCTTGAGACTAGATATTAGACTTTAAAGAATGCTTATTGATAATAAATACATAGAAAGAGAATGGTGAGAGCCTCTTTTATGAGAAAGTATATGAGCTCTATTGTTCATATGTATATGTGACATCATTTGTGGCTGTTGATTGCCTTTGGTGGCTTGATTTCTGCTATTCAACGGTGTTCCAGGTACAGTTATAATAACTGAATTCTAGATGATTAATTTCCCAGTATTTGTGAAATACACTGGAATCACCATTATCTCAATATTATAGGGTTAAAATCTAGTTTCATAGTTTTACATAGCATTATTGAATATTTACTTATGTTCCAGGCACTATACTAAATACCTTGTGTATATTAAGCAACACAAGAAGACAGGATATTATTGTTGCCACTTTATAGATGAGGAAACTGAGGTTTTAGAGAGGTTAAATAATTTTCCCAGAATAACACATTGTGGTGGAACCTGGGTCTGTCTACTCTAGACCTTGACCTTTTAGCTGCTATTTGATTTGTTTCCCCTGCTGAGAAATTCAAAGAAAGCATACAGTTCTCACATAGAGCTAATTTCCTAAGGAAGGCTGACAAGCTGTCTCCCAAAAGGCCTCTCAGGATGTCTCCTATAGATTATCTTGGTGAATTTATTCAGGGTTTGGCCCTTAGGCTTGTAGGCTCCAAAACTCGATGTATTAGTCCCCCTAGAATGGATCTGTATCTTAAGGATAAACTCAAACCAAATTTTCAAGACTATTGGGTAAAAATCAGAATGCCTGTTAGTGATTATTCCGTAATGATTAATCATAATTATCACTTGAACATGTTTAAATGAACAGCATGTTTACCTGTAGAGAGCAAAGAAAAATCAAAATCTGAAGGATGTTTGCCAAGTAGAGAGTCAGAACAAGTGGACTTTGTTGATTAACACATTCACAGGTTGGACAGCCTGTTCCATCCACCCTGGATAAGAATATTTAAGGTTCATAGGCTTTAATTGTTTCCACAAAAGGAATGATCTTGTCACTGGAACCAGTATATGGATTTGGTTCTTATTAAATTTTTCTTTTGTGAAGACAATATTTTAAAATATTAAAAGCTAGACTTTAAGCCTATAAAATTAAGATAATTAATGCTGGCTCCATTTTTATTTCTTTTAATTCTTAAGTAATTATGAATTCCTTAAGATGGAAGAGACATTACCCATCATCTGGGCTCATGCCTTTAATTTGCAGATGAGTCAGCTGAGACTCGGAGAGGATAATTGACTTAATAAATCCGTTGATTGATCAAGAAAGGATGCTTATGTACTTTACTTTGCACCCCTACATGGTCCCTAGTAGGCTGAGTGAGTCTAACTGTCTCCCTAATAAATTTCTACCAGGAAGCAATTTACATGTGAGGAAAAAATAGAGACCCTTTAAAATAGAGGCCACTTATGCTCAGCATCCCTCCTCATCAGGGAAATACAAATCAAAACCACACTGAGATACCACCTCACGCCANAATAAAATAGAGGCCACTTGACTGGTTGACAGGTAGTTTCTTTCATGAAAAATAGTTTGCATTTCTACTCTGGCCAGTGACTTGACTAGAAAATATAGGCAAGGAAAACTATCTTCTGGCTATTCTCATCTTTGAAATAGGCAAACAACTTCCATATGTTGGCATAAAGGGGGTGCTTCTCTTGTATATCTATGGGCAGTGCCCATATGGGCTGCTGACTACTAACTGATTATTAAAAGCAGGTGTTGGGGCACCTGGGTGGCTCAGTCGGTTAAGCATCCAACTTTGGTTCAGGTCATGATCTCACAGTTCATGGGTTTGAGCCCCGCATTGGGCTCTGTGCTGACAGCTAGCTTAGAGCCTGGAGCCTGTCTTTGGATTCTGTATCTCCCTCTCTTTCTGACCCTCCCCTGCTCACGCTGTCTCTCTCTGACTCTCAAAAATAAATAACAAACATTTTAAAAAATTTTTTTAATAATAATAGAAGCTGGTGTTGTCAAATAGTTAATTAAGAAGCTGGACTGGTGATCAAGGCTTTCCAGGCTTCAGAACTCTTGTTTCAGTTGGAACAGAAGTCAGTTAAAATAAAATTAGGTAGTGTCACTGACACATGCTGAGTTCTTGCATGCATTATCTTACTTATCCTTTACTCCATCCAGCAGTTATCATTATTACCCCCATTGTAAGATGAGGCAAATGAAAAGCAGAAAGACTGAGTAACTTCTCTAAGACAGATTCAGGACTGAAACCCAGATGTATCTAATTCCAAAGCTAGGGTTCTTAACAACTACATTATAATTTCATTAAAGATTTTTTTTTCCTGGGGATCTTAGACACATGAAACTCTGGGACAAGCAAATTTAATTTAGACTGCCTTTTTGACTACACCAAGATAGGAAAAGAAGAGCTTAGAAGACTTGGACAATTTTGCGTTGCAGTTCTGTTGTAAGCAAGAGACATGGGCTTTCTGGGAAGTCATGGACAGGAAGTACACTGGACCAGGACTCAGGAAACTCTAAATATATATTATCTGTTGAACTGGGTACAGTTGAATTCTTTATCTCCACTGCACACCGATGTGAGCCTACCTTCTAGAAAATCCAAGTGACTTCTCCTTTGGTCAAGGTGGTTTTATTGCTCTGGAGACCTGACAGGAGGGTGTTGTGTGGTTGTCAAATAGTAACTGAAGAAGAATCATCTGGTAGTAACAGGAAAGTGATGAGGAAGGCTGACAATTTAAGATCTTCTGCTAACTGTTCTATTTCTTTTTGCCAACAGATACCCCACACACGCACAAACACTGCATACATGTTCATGCTTTCCTTCTTCACATATAGTCTCTTTGAAACTTCCATTGAAATATTTTACCCTAAAATGGTCCATGCTTCTGTTTCCCTTCACTGATGTGAAAAATAAGAAAGTTAGTTGTCTTTGCCTCACTGCTTTGCCTAAATAATTTCTTTGATATTTTCACTCAAAAATAACAAGAGTTAGATCACATGAACATGTACCAACTAGACATAAATATAAAAAGAGTAATTTGCTGTAGGTAAGCCAACTCCAAAAATATTTACCTGTGAATAATCAGGTGCTGACATTTCTGCTTCTGACAGCTGGAACCCACATTTCACCAATATTCCTTTAAATTGTCCATGTTTCTCTTTTAAAATGTTTGTTTTAGTATCCATCATCCAGAGAAAAACAGAAATACCAGCAGCAAGAGGACGTACAACAGCTTCGCCAGAATTTGCACCGGATCCAGATTCTGTGCAACTCAGCTGAGAAAGAACTCCGGTATGAGCGAGGAAAGAACTTGGACTTGAAGCAACATAATAGCTTACTTGAGGAAGAAAGCATTAAGGTAACTCTAGTGGGCATATCCTTGATTGGAGGGTCTCAACTGCTCAATTGGCTCTGCGGATAAATAAATTAGAACTCCTCAACGGCATAACTCATGATAGGATCCACAGATAGTGGACAACGTGAGCTCTCTGATAATTCACTCTGACTTTGCCTGACCAAGTAGGTACACAGCTCAGTTGTTTCTCTGCTTGGAAGCTGTGTGTATACTGTCAACCTGTCAATGTGAAACACTAAACAATCTTGTGAAATCGTTAGCTTCAACTTTTAACACTCAATTTGAATGACCTGATCCCAAACACTGGTGGTCCTGACCTAGTTCTAGCTGCAGTCTTACCTATTCCCTAAGAGATGTATCCATTGGTGGAATCAAATATCAACTGCATCAAGGTGCGCTTCACAGGAGAGCAAACTTGTTCTTCCTGACTCAAGACCATCAAAAAGTTAGGAGGACGTCCCCCAACATGCTTGTTTTAAAATAGTCTATGGTGGAGTGCCTGGATGGCTTAGTCATTAAGTATCTGACTTCTGCTTAGTCATGATCTCACAGTTTGTGCGTTCAAGTCCTACATTGGGTGAGCATGAGCCCCATTTCGGGTGAGCCCCACTTCCTCTCTCTCTCCCTCTACCCCTCATGGGATTCTCTCTCTCTTTCTCTCTCTCTCTCTCTCTCTGCCCCTCTCTCTCTTGTACCCTCTCACTCTAAAACAATAAACAAATAAAATAAATAAAATAATCTATGGAGAACTGTCATCCAGGGAGTCTTTTAATTTTGTGAACCATGTAAATATTCAAACTGGACCATCATGTAATGTAGTGCTTTCTTTTAATTGAGTTTCAATTCTGTAAACATATATTAGGGACCTAGTTTCTGTAAGTCTCCATCTAATTTCTGAAATTCAGCATTCAACAAATATGTACTAAGCATCAGTCATATCGTAGGCACACAATCTTGTTGATAATAAGGGTTTAGTTGTAGGTAAAACCAGTATAATTCTTATCCCCTGGTCAATAGGGACCCATCCAGGGTCAAATCGTGCCTGCTTTTTGTTTTTGTAAATAAAGCTTTATTGGCACACAGCCATACCTGTTTGTTTACATATTATAGATGGCTGCTCTTGCACTGCAACAGCAGATTTGAGTAGTTCTGACAGAGACCATGTGGCCCACAAAGACTAAAATATTTACTCTCTTGACCTTTTATAGGTAAATTCATAACATCCAGTGAGGCGGGAACAAGGTACTTTATTCAAAAAGTGACATAAAAATGAATTAAGGGACACCTGGGTGGCTCAGTCTGTTGAGCATCCGATTCTTGATTTCAGCTCAGGTGATGGTCCCAGGGTCGTAGTATCGAGCCCTGTGTCGGGCTCTACACTGAGTGTGGCGCCTGCTTAAGATTCTCCCTCTGCTCCTCTCCCCTGATCACAGGCGTGTTCTCTCTCTCTCTCTCTCTCTCTCTCTCTGTCTCTTGATCTCTCTCAATAAAAATTAAAAAACAAGATAAAATTTTAATAAATGAATTAAGACAGGTCCCTACATTTTAGGAACTCACGATCTAGTAAAGGAGATATAGACAAAAACAAGTAGTCATTCATGTCAAACTTTAAGGGAAGACCTTCTAGGGAGTGGTCCTAATGATTCAGGATTATTTGAATAAACCTCTTTATCCTTACTCCTCAAGATTTTTTGAATATTGATCATATGCTCACAGGCCTTTGTTGTTTTAAATTAAATTCCAAACCTTTATCACGTTTCCTTGTAAGTCAGCCTTTTACTTTTCCTTTCAAAAACATTTCTGAGATCATTTTAACTAACTCTGAAAATATTCAAGCAATACTACATCTCTCTCAAGATGTAATGATCAGAACAACACAGATTATGATGCCTTATCTGTGGCTGACACCGTAGAAAGTTTTGTTGAATTAATGAATTAATCCTTTAGGGATGGGTAAATGATAAATTGGTAAAAGGAGAAGATATATTTTGTTCTGTTTTAAATCCCCTTCATGGTGGGGTAAAATATCGGCCATTTCAGTCATGAGACATCAGTGTTTTGGGTGGTCCCTTAGGCCAGGCACCTAAGCAAAGTCATATACAAGAGCCAACTACCTTTTATTGACAGTTTGTCTGCTTTATCTCTTATAAACCTACCTATAGCCCTGAAGGGTCAGTATTTTATAAATGAGAAACTGTTCAATATTGCGAAGCTAACAAATCATGGAGTCAGAATTTAGATTCAGGTATGTTTATCTTTTCCCTATATAGAGTTATCTTTCCATATTACACCTCTTCTCAATTTGGGATCATTTTGGAACCTCAGCTTTACACACTCAGAACTCACTTTTTAAAATCGACTCAGAGAGGTGCTTGGGTGGCTCAGTCGGTTAAGCCTCTGACTTTGGCTCAGGTCATGATCTCACAGTTCATGAATTCGAGCCCCATGTCATGCTCTGTGCTGACAGCTCAGAGCCTGGAACTTACTTCGGATTCTGTGTCTCCCTCTCTCTCTGTCCCTCCCCTGCTCATGCTCTGTCTCTCTCTCTCTCAAAAATAAATAAACATTAAAAAAAAATCCACTCAGAGATGATCAAACTCTGGGGCTCTGGCTAATGTTAGGCATACTTATAAGACTGGTTAAGAAACCAGAGTATGGGGTGCTTGGGTGGCTTAGTTGGTTGAGTGCCCAACTCTTGATTTTGATTCATGTCATGATCCCAGATTGTGGGATCAAGCCCCAAGTTGGGCTCGGCACTGAGCATGGAGCCTGATTAAGAGATTTCTCTCTGTCTCTCTCTCTGCCCCTTCTCCACTTACATGCATATACATATACATACTCTCTCTCTCAAATAAGAAAGAAACCAGAGTATTAATTTATTACTTTTAAACCATCAGAAAGCACATAAGTGTATAGTTTAACAAATTGTTCTAGAGTACCCATCTAACCACCACCCAGGATGAGAAACAGCACATTGCCCACACACCTGCCTCTTTTCCATCATAATCCTATCCCCTTCCCATTATAGCAGTAACCACTAATCTTGATTAATAAGTCTCTTGCTTTACTTTATAGTTTCACCACCTGTGAATCTCAAACAAAATAGCTTTCCCTATCCTTGAATATTTTACAAATACAATAAATGAGTATATGCACCTTCTATATTTTTATGACCTATTTGGTTTGGAACGTTCATCCATGTTGTGGTGTATAGCTATTGCTCATCCATTTTCTTTGCAGTATAGTATTCCACCATAAGAACTTGCCATCACCTATTCTTTCTATGGTTTATGGACATCACATATGTTTCTAGCCTGGGCTATTAAGAAGAATGCTATAGGCTTGCAGAGCTTCAGGCAGAAAGTTGTTTTTGCCATCACCAGCACTGAGACGCTGTACTGGATCCTCTTACTGGTGCTTGAACATCCCAACCGATAGTTAAAAAGGCCCTCCTACATGCACATATCATTGGCCATAATAGTGTTTGCTCCACTGTTGTCTCTTTCAATCAATACCAGCATGACCAAAATGCCACATGTTAGCCCTAGGTCTGATGATCACAGGTCCCAGAGGCCTTTAGCTTTCTTGGACTGTGGAAGAGGTGGACAATATATTATGAAAAGACTTATACCTTTTCTATTTACAGTAAGAAGTTTAGGTTTCAAAACTCTGAACTAATCCAGTGCACCAAATATTCTAACACTTGATTTCTTCTTTTCCCTGATTTCTTCTTCTAGTCATTAGATCTGTCTGTGTCTTACTGAGTTTTTCATGGTTGTGTTGTTTGTTTTTTTAACCTCTTAATCCCCTTCACCTCTTTTGCCTATCTGCCCCACCTTACTCCCTCCTGGTAATAACGAGTTTGTTGTTTGTATTTATGAACCCATTCTGTTTTGTTTGGTTTGGTTTCTGTTTCAGATTCCCCATTTAAGTGAAATCATATGTCTTTCTCTATCCGTGGCTACATTGTTCTTGAAAAATGAAAGTTCCAGGCTATCTAATAGGTTAGAGTGCCCTAGGAGAAGAAATCAAGATTTAGTAGATTTGTTCCTGTCAATGAAGTTTCAAAAGCCATACCAATCCTCCAAAATAAAATGAGAAAATAAAAAAAAAAAAAAAAAAAAGGAGAGAGAGAAGTTGAGTGGGTTTAGAGTAGAAGAGGGAGATGAAAGATTTTTACGGGAGGCTTATTAAAGCTTGATCTAGAATTCTTTTTGGTAATACCAAAGACTCTAACTTATTACACTAGTTTTTCCTCTTGATCTACATTGACCCACCAATGATATCGAGACATATTACTTGTAGGGTGTAACTTCTTCATTTCTATACACATTCATTTCTACTCTGTTTAATACATTATTTTGATCATTTTTACATGGCTTTTAACATTTTTGGAGATGGCATAGCTGGTCTTCAGAAATTAATGCACAACGAGGTATCATAAGCTTAGCACTCTGGATGCTTGAGTAGGTTTTATCCAAGGATCTTTGCTTTAAAACAGAGACTATAAGAGCACATTATTTCAGATACATTCATTTATTGAATGTAAGACTCTTTCCTCAACAGTGAGATGGACAAAAGGATCTGAGTAACGCCGCTACTTTTTTAAAAAAACTGCTGCTATGAACCTTCGCATACATGTATGCCGGTGTCCGCAATATGTATTTCTCTAGGAAAGGAGTGGGAGTAGAATTATTGTGTTGTAAGGTATGTGTACGTCAACTCCTGTCTACCAGTTTATACTCCCACCAGCAGGTAGGAAGGTTCCTGTTGCTTTGCATCCTCACCAACTCTTGGTATTGTGAGACTTTAAAATTTCTGCTAATCGCATATACATGTACGGCAGTAGCTCCTAGCAGTTTTAGTGTGCATTCCCCTGTTTACAAATGAAGATGAGCAGCTTGAGTGTGCAGGCTGAGCTCTGTCCTCTGTTCCATTGCTCTGTTTTGTCTATTCTCGTGCAATAGCATGCTATCTTAATTATTTTAGCATCATGTAAATCTTGATGTTTGATAGACCACGACTTTTCATCTTGTTGTTCTTGTTCTAGGATACCTTGGCTATTCTTGCCCATTTGAAATTTAAATTTCATCATCCGTTTGTCAAGTTACACGTGCATATCCACACGCACTCACACACAACATATATATATACTAACACGTAACCTTTTGGGATTTATACACTGAATTTATACACTAAATCTACAGATAAGTATGGACAGAGTTTAAATCTTTACAATATTGAATCCTCTACAAAGTATGTGTATATTATATTTAGGTCTTCTTTCATTTTTCCCAATATCATAATTTTCTTTGTGGAGATCGTATGCATGTTTTATGTTAGATGCATTCCTAGATGCTGATATTGTCCATACTATTGTAAATAGTCACTTTAAGAAATTTCATCTTCTATCTATCGCTAATACATAAAAATGCCATGAATTTTTCCTAATAAAAGTCTTGCCATTCTTTTAAATTGCTTCTTATTATTGATGCCTATATTATTTTGTATTTTATATGCAAGCAATCATATCATCTAAGAATAAATATAATTTTCTTTCTTTCCTTCCATATGTTACACCTTTGATTCTTTTTTCTTGTCTAAGCAGTGGCTAGTACAGTGCCAAATAGAACTGGTGAGAGTGGGTGACATTTTCTCATTCCCAGCCTCAAGGAAAAAGTTCTAAAATATCAGTTAGTATGCCTTGTAGGGGTTTTTAAATAGACATTTTTTTTATCACATTAAGAAAATTCTTTTATAGGGTTCATCCAATGTTTTTTGATGAGTACATTGTTGAATTTCATCAAATTCTTTTCTGCATAATTTTTTGAGAAGATAAGATTTTTATGTTCTGTTAATATGGTGAATTACATTGACTGATTTTCTAATGCTAACTCAACTCTGCATTCCTGGGATAAACCCATCTTTGTCCCAAATTATTATCCTTTTTCTACATTGCTGATATTTGCTTGCTAGTATTTCTTTGGAATTTTTGCATGTTAGTTCATAAATGAGACTGGCCTGTCATTTTTCTTTCTTAAAACAACCACATCGAACTTTAGCATAAAGGTTACCCCAGCTCCTTAACATAAGATGGGTAACATACCTTCATTTTTCGTTCTCTGAAAGAATTTGTAAGAGTAAATTACAATTAGGGCACTTGGAGCACCTGGGCAGCTCATCGGTTGAGTCTGACTCTTGATTTCGAGACTCAGATCGAGCCCCATGTTGAGCTCTGTGCTGACAGAGCAGAGCCTGCTTGGGATTCTCTTTCTCCCTCTCTCTCTGCTCCTCCCCCTCTCTCTGCTCCTCCCCAACTTGTGCACACACTCTCTCTCTCTCAAAAATAAAGACACTTTTTTTAAAAAGAGTAAATTACAACTATTTCTTCTTTCATAATTATAAGAACTCATTTCTGAATCCTTCTGATTCTAGAGTTTTCTTTTCAGAAAATTTTCAATTACCAATTCAGTTTTTTACTAGTTATATGAAGTCACATTTTTTATTTCTTCCTGTATGAACTTTGGTATATTTTATTTTTATAGAAATTTTTTTCATTTAAAATTTCAAAATTTTTATTAAAGTTAGTCATCAATTTTTAAAAATGGAGATGACCTTTTTTACTTCGTGATACTAAATGACCTGAGATTTAAAAGAGGTTGGCAAAGACCAGATCATAGAAGGCCAGGTAAGCTGCTGGGATTTGTTTCCACGGTTTCAAGGAAGCCTGAAAGATTTAAGCAGTGGAGTGAATAGTTTAATCCATGTTTTTATTTTTTTATTTTTTTTTAATGTTTTATTTATTTCTGAGAGAGAGAGAGAGAGAGAGACAGTGTGAGCAGGGGAGGGTCAGAGAGAGAGGGAGAGAATGTGAAGCAGGCTCCAGGCTCTGAGCTAGCTGTCAGCACAGAGCCCGACGCGGGGCTCGAACCCACGAACCGTGAGATCATGACCTGAGCCGAAGTCGGACGCTTAACCGACTGAGCCACTCAGGCGCCCCTATGTTTTTATTTTTTTTAATTTATTATTTTTTTTAAATTTTTGTTTATTTCTGAGAGACAATGACAGCGTGAGCAGGGGAGGGTCAGAGAGAGAGGGAGGTACAGAATCTGAAGACAGGCTCAAGGCTCTGAGCTAGCTGTCAGCACAGAGCCTGACGCGGGGCTCAAACCCATGAACCATGAGATCACGACCTGAGCCAAAGTCGGACACTTAACCGACTGAGCCACTCAGGCGCCCCTCAATCTATGTTTTTAAAAGAACACTTTGGATGCAGTGTAGAGAACAGATTAAAGGGAGTAAAAATGGAAGTGGCAGGACCATGTCATTATTGAACAACCGAGGCTGGAGACCATGATTTTGGAGACGAGGGTGGTAGACACTGATGGGCCTATACGAGACATGTTGTGGACAGAGTGTGACAGCAGGTGCCAAATGGTCTTATGATGGGAAAGGAAGACTCAGGATGACTTTGAGACTACTGGCCTGAACAAAACCTTGGATGACGTCATCATTTACTGAAATCAGGAAATGATTTTTGATATGGACAGAATCAAGGAGTTTTATTTTGGCAGTTACAGGGCATAAAGATGGCATTTCAAATCGTGACAGTGAACCTAGGGAGAGAATGATCAACTCTCAAAGCCTAGGAGAGTCCAGTGATATTTAGAAGCTGGGTAGCATTAGAATAGTCTACTCTACTCAAGAGACCAGGAAGGAACTGCAAGGAGATGAGAGAAAGTCAGAAAGTTTGGTATCACAGACTCCACGATAAGTTTCTGAGACAGAGGGGGTGAATACTGCCTAAGAGGTCAGTTGTCCACTGGATTCATTTTGGCAGTGGGGAGATGCATAGTGTCCCAGCATAAATAGTTTTGTGGAGGAGTGGGAATGAACGCCAGCTTGCAGTAGATTGAAAAAAAGGATGGAAAATGTTTAGACCATGCATGTGTAAAAACTTTTAGGAAAATTCTCCTTTCTGTCTGGCATCTGGCAAACCTTACTGACACACGACAGCTCCAGGGAGCTAATCAGCCATGTGACATTCGTTATTTCAGCTCATAGGGGACTGCACTGCTTGGAAAAGGGCTTATTCTGGCTCACGTTCACGTTCTATCCACCCTTATTCCTGCCACTCTTGTTTATTCCCTACCTCTAGATCAAAATTGAACTAAAGCAGGCCCAGCATAAGTTATTAGATAGTACAAAGATGTACTCTTCACTCATGGCCGAATGGAACCACTGTCAGCAGAAAATCAGGGAACTGGAGCTGGAGGTACTTACACAGGCTCAGAGCATTAAATCACAGAACAACCTGCAGGAAAATCTGGCTCAGGAGAAATCAAAAGTTGCTGATGCAGAGGAAAAGGTAATTATCCCTTATTAAGCATGCTTAATAAGTAGCATATACTAGATACCACTACTGAAATCCTGTTTCCCTAAGGGTTTTAAAAAGCAGATACGATGCAAACTTCATAGAATTCTAGGGTTTTTCTTTGCTCATCCATGCCTTCCTCTCTTTTGACTTCATTTGCTCCTGCAGTTCTGGTAAATCTCAAGTTTCTTAAATGACATGAACTTGAAAAGGTAAGTTTCATTAAAGCTATAGCATGAACTTAAAGTCACTGACTGAAACCATATGACTTTTGTTTTATAATGTAACATTTTAAAAGACTTATTCTCTCATTTGTATTGTCTCTCTGTATGATTTTTATTTTGTAATTTTGGGGTGGATTTGTGTTGCGAAGTGAACCGTTTTTGAAATAACGCCCCTGCATTGTAGACTGGGCAACACCAGGTGGCAGTAGTATGTAATAGTTGTGCATTTTGATTGTGGGTTTGAGAGTCAAATCTCCCATAAAAACGAAATCCTTAAATAGATAATTTAATCAAACCATGTAAATATAAAACAAACATCAAAAAGTCGATG
Organism: Crocuta crocuta; assembly: GCF_008692635.1. Taxonomy (NCBI): domain Eukaryota; kingdom Metazoa; phylum Chordata; class Mammalia; order Carnivora; family Hyaenidae; genus Crocuta; species Crocuta crocuta. The sequence continues at coordinate 2,621,783 of NW_027527936.1, forward strand.
ACAGCAATCTTAATTATTCTCAAAAACCTAATTTTGAGCTAAAGAAAACAGAACAAAAGAGTTCATACTGTGTAATTTCATTTACAGGAGGTTCAAGAATAGACAAAACTAAGCTATGGTCAGAGGATGGTGGTTGTCTTTATGAGGGTTATTAATCGGGAGAGGATGAGAGGGACTCTTCCTTGGTGCTGGGAGCATTCTTTATTTTAGTGTGGGAAGCGGGTATATAAGTAAAACTTCATTCAGTATGCTTTAAGATAAGAGGATTTTACCTATGTTAGTACTCCATTAAAAAGTTGGCTGGGATGCCTGGGTGGCTCAGTTGGTTAAGCATCCCACTCTCGATTTCGGCTCCGGGTGTGATCTCACAGTTTGTGAGTACGAGTCCCACATCTGGGCTCTGTGCTGAGAGCACGGAGCCTGCTTGAGAGTCTCTCTCTGCCCCTCCTCTGCTCTTACTCTCTCTCTCTCTCAAAATAAATAAATAAACATTTTTTAAAAAACCAATAACACAGTATGATTTCATTGCTATAAAGGTCAAAATGATGTACAGTAAAAGCCATGTTATATAGATTATATATTAAAGAAAAAGCAAGGAAATGATTAACACAAAATTCAAGATAAATTGGTTTTCTCAAGTGGGGAGGGAAAAGGGGTAATTGACAAGGTCCCAGAGTGGACATGAAAAGTATTGGAAATGTTCTTTTCTTAAACTGGGTGACAGGTTCAAAAGTTTGCACATGTCCTGGATAAAGAAGCCAATGGAGTGATACAGTGAATATCTTCAAGGAAGCATTTTCCCTTAGTAGAACTAAATAGGGCAGCTCAAAGGAACTTGAACTGGCCATGGACGACTGGCCGCCCACTGCCATTGCCCTTGAATCATTCTGCATCTTCATCTCTCCTATAGTTTGTGGGCTCTGCAAAGACCTAGGGCTGATGCACAAAGCCCTGCTCTTAAAAAGGGGGGCTGCCATGCACTGGTGTTCATGAATGTTTGTGGGGAGTGTGGTGCCAAACCGTCACAAAGAATGCATTATTGGATCAGTAATACATTCAAGACATAATAGCTATTCTGCTAAGAGCTATTCATTCAACAATATTATTTGAGCATCTACTATGTGCCAGTCACAGCCTGGGGTGACATAAGAGTTCATAAAAATATGTAAACAAATTAAAAGGAGACTTATCTCATAAATTTTTAAAAATTTTTAATCTAACATGTAGATTCTAAAATAAAATTATACATCTCTCTTTCAAATTCATAAATCTTATTTTTTTAGTTCTACCAATGCATTAAGGAGTATATTACTGGTGCTAGGTGATATGCTAATAGGAACTTGACTTGTAAGAGACTTCTGCTTTGTTTTAAGATCTTATCCCTAATCTAGTCATACTGTGGAAAAACTAGACACCCTCCTACATTGCTGTTGGGAGTGTAAATTGGCCTAATAGGTGTGCAGCTGGCTTGCAATTATCTATTAAACAAATAATAGTAATCTTTGCCCCAGCAAACCCATACGTAATGTATTCTAGAGCAATTACTGGCAATAGCGAAAGACTGCAGTCGATTTAAATGTCCATCTGTAGGGGTCAACTTAAATAAGGTATAGTATATCCTCAAGGTAGAACGGTATGCAACTATAAAGAGAGGGCAATTCTTTTTTTTAAACTTTTTAAATGTTTTATTTATTTCTGAGAGAGAGAGAGAGACAGCATGAGCAGGGGAGGGTCGGAGAGAGAGGGAGACACAGAATCTGAAGCAGGCTCCAGGCTAGCTGCCAGCACAGAGCCCGAAGCAGGGCTCGAACCCACAAACTGCAAGATCATGACCTGAGCCGAAGTCAGACGCTCAACCAACTGAGCCCCCCAGGTGCCCCAAGAGAGGGCAATTCTACATAAATATATAATGGAAAAATCAGCAAGTGTATTGTTATTTTAAAAAAGCAAGCTGCCTGAGTATATATGGTATGCCATCATTCGTGTGAAAAATATGTGTATGAAGGAGAACTGTATAATAATATTTATTTATATAGGCACAAATAAATCCCTGGAAGGGGAGACAAGAAACTAATACCAGGAATTGCCTACTTAGTGGAGGAAACTGGCAGGAAGACAGGATAGAGATAGGAAGGAGCTTTCACTGCACAGCTTCATTTACACAAACATACATTAAACTATGTGAGTGTATCATATAGTATAAAACTTAGGTAACTTATTTTAAAATTAAAATAAATCTAGCCATGTTCTCTGCTTGAGATCAGATTTGTTGGTTAGCACTATGCTAGTTACTCATACGGCATTTCCCTGATTGGAAAAATGGTCACACTTTTCTTCATGTTTTATCTGTGAAATTTTTCCTTCAAGATTTTGGATCTGCAGCAGAAATTAGAACATGCTCATAAAGTCTGTCTCACAGACACTTGTATTTTGGGAAAGAAGCAACTAGAGGAAAGGATAAAAGAAGCACTAGAAAATGAAGCTAAAACAAAGCAACAATATCAGGAAGAACAACAGAAGAGGTAAGAGCAACAAAGATGTCAGTTTCCCATGGGCCAACCTGATTGAGCTTAGCAGCAATGTCAGTTTACCGCTGTCATTTCCACTGTGTTCCCACTGACCATGAACTCTATCACACAACTTCTTATCTATAGCACTCGTTACACTGTATTCTAATTGTTTTTCCTGTTTGCCTTTCACAATTGAGTGTCAGATTCTTAAGAGCAGGGGTTATTTCTTGTTACTCTGAGACACACAGGATGCACAAGTAAATTTTCTTGAATGACTAGATTCCTATGAAATATGATACTCTGGGCTTTGCTTTTCCAACTCTAACATGATTGGCATAAACTGCAAACTGAATGAAATTAATTTTTGTATTTATCAGCTGATTTCCTTCAGAGAACTTCCAAGCACTTTACAGACCTCTTAATCATCAATAATCTGTCTCCAGGTAGCAGCTTTCATTTTTTTTTCTAAATTTATTACGATTACTATTAGAATTCTTACTTAAATGATCTTCCTAGATGCCCTAAACTTCGTAAGTGATGCTTATTTCTCTGACACTCACAGTGAATCACATATATTTTAAGAAGAATACAGTTTTAGCCACTGAAAAGACATGTAGACATTCACATATATTATGAAGCTCAGAAATTTATTTTCAGCTTTAGCTAAAAGCTCTAACATCGGGCCTGGCACTCAAAAAGTACTCAGTAAATACTTAGTGAGTGAATAATGTGTGAGTAAGCAAATGAATGAATGTGTGAATGAATAATGAGTTCACTCAGGGAGGTACAGTAGAAAAACACTTGTCTCACTGCTACAGCCAGCAGGATGGCCGGCCACCCTCCTGATGTAATACAGCTGGATCCTGAGTAAACGGTAGTAAGTATACCTTTTAAGCACTGCCCACAATAAAGCAAGAGAAAGCGCTAAGAGCAAACACACAGTAAGCTACAACAAAAATGATGAACAGGGCGAACAAGCTTCTAAGACAGAGGGCAAATAATAATATCAGCCCTGGGTTTGAGAGAAGTTGCTGAGGAAGTTTGCCCCGAGGCGGGAGAGGTGAACTAGAGATTCTAATATTAAGCTGGCAACCTTGAGGAGCTGGAGTATTCCCAAACAGGCAGCCCCCTGGCTTCCCCAAATTACCTTTGGAGGAAAACAACCCCAATTTAGATATTAAAGATTCCCATGTATTAAGTTTAATCAAATGTAAGCTTACGATGAAAAAATCACCAAATAACACAAGGAAACTGGCTACCATAAATGATAGTCGATAGAAACGACAAACACCAGATTTATAACCCCCAAGAACTCCAGCAGCTGGGATTATGAATAGTAGATTGTAAAACAACTATATGAGGTTTTTAAAGAAACAAAATATGAAGGAACCCTCATACACTGTTGGTGGGAATGTAAATTGGTACCACCACTGTGGAAGACAATATGGAGGTTCCTCAAACAATTAAAAATATAACTATCATATGATCCAATAATTCCACTACTGGGTATTTACCCAAAGAAAGTGAAAAAATCATTAATTTGAAAAGATACACATATTCCTATGTTTATTGCAGTATTATTTATAATAGTCAATATATGGAAGCAACCTATATGCCCATTAATGGATAATGATGTGATGTGTGTGTATGTGTGTGTGTGTATATATACCATACATAATGGAATATTATGCAGCCATAAAAAAGGATGAGATCATACCATCTGCAACAAATTGGATGGACTTGGAATGTATTATGCCAAGTGAAATAAGTCAGACTGATAAAGAGAAATACCATTTGATTTCACTCACATGTATAATCAAAAAAAAAACCAAATAGGGGTGTCTTGGTGGCTCAATCAGTTAAACGTCTGACTTCAGCTCAGGTCATGATCTCATAGCTCATAGGTTCAAGCCCCGCATCGGGCTCTGTGCTGACAGCTCAGAGCCTGGAGCCTGCTTCAGATTCTGTGTCACCTTCTCTTTCTGTCCCTCCCCTGCTCATGCTCTCTCTCTCTCTCTCAAAAATAAACATTAAAAAAAATTTTTTTAAAGAAGAATGTGTATTTAGAAAAAAAAACAAAAAGGAAAATTGGACCTGTAAATACAGAGAACAAATTGAGGGTTGCCAGAGGGAAGGAGGGTCTGGCAGTCAGCACAGAGCCCGACACGGTGCTTGAACTCACAAACTGTGAGATCGTGACCTGAGCCGAAGTTGGATGCTTAACCGACTGAGCCACCCAGGCGCCCCTAAGATAACTCAATTTAAAAATAACACAAATAAAAACATATTTTTAAAAGTAACAAAAGATGTAATCCAACAACTGAACAAGGAAAAAGGCTATTTAACTTTCCTGTAATTTGGTTTCTTATCTCTAAAGTGGGAACAGTAATACCAGCTCTATACATCTTCTGTGAAGACTGACTGAGACAAAATATGTAGAAGTGATATTTAAGCTAGCTATAAGAAAATGAAATATGTAGAGAAATTCTTTTCTACAAAAAGAACCATGTAGTATACATTGTTTCATAACCTGGAGGAAAGGAACTCCAATTTAAATATTTAGATTATAACCTACATTTTTCACTGTTCAGTTTATCTTCTATTAAATCTTCCAGAACATTATTTTCATAATGTATCATAATGAATTTAATCCCTTATTGCTGGATGTTTACATTTTTTCCAGTTTCTTACCATAATAAACAATGATATATCTATCCTTGTAGTCAAATTTTTGCACACATCCTTAACCACCTCCTTGGAATAAATTCTAGCAAATACAATTGTAATTGTAACTACTCATTATGAAATTCAATTACTAAAGAGCTGTATAAAATAAACAGCATAAATCCTTCAGAATTCTGTCCTTTGGCAATAACCACTTCAAGTGATTGGTACATATTTCTCAGATTTTTTCTATGCATATGCATATATTTTTTATTGTTCTTATTTTGTTAACAGAAGTTGAGTCATTTAAAATATTGCTTTGGAATTTGCCTTTTTCACCTTACAATATAACATGGGCATCTTATTAGCCACTTAAGAGCTACACAATCCTGGGCAAGTTTCTTATCTTTTCAGTGCCTGTCCATACCAACTTCTTAAGATCATTGTGCGGATTGGATGAGTTATAAGCGGTTGGTTGGCTTATATTATTAGTATATGGCACAGAGTAAGCACTTATATCAGTCATAGTTCAATCAGAATAGAACTAGTAGAAGAAATAGTCTTTTTGTTTGTTTGTTTGTTTGTTTTGAGAGAGAGAGATAGACAGAACACAAGCTGGGAAGAGGGACAAAGGGAGAAAGAGAGGATCTCATACAGGCTCTATACTCAGTGCAGAACCCTATGTGGGGCTTGATCCCACAACCCTGGGATCATGACCTGAGCAGAAATCAAGAGTCAGAAGCTCAACCAACTGAGCCACCCAGGCACCCCAGGGGTTTGTCTCATGCAATTGTGAGCAGGGCTACAGAGTCTGTGAGGCTGTCATCGTTCATCTTATGAGCTTGAAGTGCACTCAGGAAGTGAAGATGGATATTAAGTGAGGGAGAGCAACGACAAGCTAACCCCATGAGCCCAGGGTGAACCCATGAGGATGGACTGGAACCCATGGCAGTTCTCCCTCCCTCCAAACTGGATAAAGTAGGCATCCTGCAGGACAAGATGGGCCCCCTCATCAAGGACCTAAATGGACATCTGACCCAGGAGCCGGAGAAGGTGAAGGATGATCCGAGGGAAGGTGGAGCAGTCAGTCACAGGCCTGGCTGTTGCCTCCTGCAGAGGTGAGCAGCAGATACCTAGCAATGGAGATGAGTTACAAAAGCACTTGCTCCGAATTTCCAAGTGTAAAAACCAAACTGCTTCACTTCTGCCCTCCATACCCTGCACAAGTAAAGTGTGTGTCTTGTAGCCCACTTTAACCAGGAACATACACAGAGGTATGACACATTACCAGCCTCTACCAAAAAGGTGCTGTTAGTATTCTTGCAATATTTCATGTTATTTTTGTTACTATTGTCATCATCATCATCATCTTCCGTAAAGTGACAGACGTTCATTTTGGCTGGAACAAAATGTCTGGGGATGAGGGAAGCAGCAAGAAAAGGAGGCTAGAAAGATGAGCTTGACCTGGGTCCTGCTGAACCTAACAGGCCACATCAAGGACCTTGGACTTGTTCATGGAAGACCCTGGTCTACAGCTTTTCTTTCCTGTAAGGTCTAGATCTGGTTTTGGTATTAGGGTGATGCTGGTGTCATAGAATTGGTTAGTAACTGTCCCCTCTTCACTTTTTCTGGAAGAGATTGTAAAGAATTGATATCATTCCTTCTCTCCCTCTTCCTCCTCCTCCTCCTTTTTAAAATGTTTACTTATTTATTTTTTGAGAGAGAAAGTACAAGTGTGAGCATGGCAGGAGCAGAGAGAAGGAGAGAGAGAGAATCTCAAGCAGGCTCCACACAGTCAGAGCCGAGCCTGACGTGAGGCTCGATGTCACCAACTGTAAGAGCATCACCTGTGCCAAAATCAAGAGTCAGGAGCTTAACCGATGGAGGCACCCAGGTGCCCCAATATCATTTCTTCTTTAAATGTTTGACTGAACTCACCAGTGAAACCACCTGGGCTTACTGCTCTGTTTTTGGAAAATTATTAAATATTGATTTAATTTCTTTAATAAATATAGGCCTATTCAGAATATCTATTTTTCCTTGTGTAAGAGTTGGTAGATTGTGTCTTTCAATTAGTCAGTTCATCTCATCTAAGTTATCAGATGTGTAGGCATAGAATTGTTCAATATATTCCTTTATTGTCCTTTTAATGTTCATAGGATTAGCAGTGATGGTCCCTCTTTCATTTCTGACATTAGTGAATTGTGCCTTCATTGTTTCTTTGTTAGCAGAGCTAGTGATTTATCAACTTCATTCATCTTTTCAAAGAATCAGTTTCATTATATTTCTCTATTGTTTTCCTATGTTCAGTTTCACTAATTTCTGCTCTGATTTTTGTTTTGTCTTTTCTTCTGCTTTATTCAGGATTATATTGATCTTCTTTCTCTAGTTTCCTGGGATGGAAGCTTAAGTTATTGATTTTTGGTCTTTCTTTTCTAATATTTGCATTTAATGGTGTAAATTTCCCTCTAAGCACAGCTTTTGTGTCCTCTCACAAATTTTGTAGGATGCATTTTCATGTAAAATACATTAATTCATAATATTTTTAAAACTCTCAAGATTTCTTTGACATGTATTATTTAGAAGTATGTTATTTAATCTCCAAATATTTGAGGATTTTCCAGCTACCTTTCTGTTATTGATTTTTTTAATGTTTATTTATTTTTGAGAGAGAGACAGAGCACGAGGTGGGTAGGGACAGAGAGAGAGGGAGGCACAGAATCCTAAGCAGGCTCCAGGCTCTGAGCTGTCAGCCCAGAGCCCAATGGGGAGCTCTAACTCACAAACCATGAGATCATGACCTGAGCTGAAGTCAGATGCTTAACAGACTGAGCCACCCAGGCACCCCTCTGTTATTGATTTTTAGTCCCATGATGTTACTTTAAACAGTTGTGTAGCATTCTGTAACATAGGTATAGTATCATTTATGTGAAATGCTTTTTAGACATTTTGCTGTTACATATAATGATGTAACCAATGTCCTTGTACATAGACTTGATGGTAAGTGTTATATTAAGGGAGCTTAGGATGCTATGATAGTGCCTGGCAGAGACACCTCATCTAGTCTGGGGAACTCAAGGAAGCCTCTCTCAAAGAAAGCTATTTAAGCTTAGTGCGAGGTATTTGGGAGGGATGGCTAATAGAGAATATTAGGGAAAGGAAGACCTGGAAGAGGAAGGTAAGGAAATGGAGTTGCAAGAAAGGAATAAGTGTAGGTGATGACTTATTTCAGGAAGTGAAAAAAGCTCATATTGCCTGGAACAAAATGTTTGGGGATAGAGGGAGCAGCAGGAAAGTGAGGCTAGAAAGGTAAGCTACCTCACAGGCCATATTGGAGAGTTTGGACTACATGACATGACTAGATTGTGATTTAGAAGGAGCACTCTGGTTACTATATAAGGGATGGACTGAAAGCGAGATTAAGGCTATTGGGGAGAGAGAGTTTTATCAATCTACTGATTTCTTAATTTCTTTCTTTCTTTCTTTCTTTCTTTCTTTCTTTCTTTCTTTCTTTCTTTCTTTCTTTCTTTTTGGCTGAGTACAGTATATGTTATTGATGGTACATGACATGGTAGGGTTCCCCAAGTCCCTCCCCTTCTTCAGGAGATCTAGGATAGAAACTGTGGAGGTCAAGAGATTGTCAGTGTATTAGGGGATACATTGGGGCAATGACTCCCCAACAACTGAGGGCCTCTCTCTTCCTCTTGCTCTCACTGGGACTGGTAGTCCAGGAGGCTCTTACTCCTTGGAGGCATGTGGACCCTAAAGTCCACCACCCAGTTGCTGTAGCCAAATTCATTGTCATACCAGGAAATGAGCTTGACAGATTCATCACTGAGAGCAATGCCAGCTCCAGCATCGAAGATGGAACAATGGGTATCACTGTTAAAGTCACAGGAGACAACCTGGACCTCAGTGTAGCCCAGAATGCCCTTGAGGGGACCCTCTAATACCTGTTTCACCACCTTCTTGATATTGTCATATTTGGCAGCTTTCTCCAGGTGGCAGATCAGATCTACAACTGATGCATTATAGGTGAGGACACAGAAGGCCATGCCAGTGAGCTTCCATTCAGCTGGGATGACATTGCCTACAGCCTTGGTGGCACCAATAGAAGTAGGGATGATGTTCTGGGCAGTCCATGGCCATCACGCCACAGCTTCCTGGAGGGGCTGTCCATGGTCTTCCAAATGGCAGTGGTGGCATGGACTGTGGTCATGAGACCTCCATGATGCCCAAAGTTGTCATGGATGACCTTGGCCAGAGAGGCCAAGCAATTGGTGCAGGAGGCATTGGTGACAATCTTGAGGGAATTGTTGTATTTCCATGGTTCATGCCCATCACAAACATGGGGGCATCAGTAGAAGGGGCAGAGATGATGACCCTCTTGTCCCCACCCTTGATGTGAGCCCCAGCCTTCTCCATGATGTTGAAAACCCCAGTGGACTCCACAACATACTCAGCACCAGCATCACCCCATTTGATGTTGGTGGGATCTCACTCCTAGAAGATGGAGATGAAGGATGCCTGGGTGGCTCAGTCAGTTAAGCATCCAATTTCTGCTCAGGTCATGATCTCACCATTCGTGGGTTTGAGCCCCACATCAGGCTCTGTGCCGGCAACTCAGAGCCTGGAGCCTGCTTTGCATTCTGTGTCTCCCTCTTTCTCTGCCCCTCCCCCAGTCATGTTCTGTCTCTCTTTCAAAAATAAAATAAATATTTTAAAAAATTGAAAGAAAGAAAAGAAGATGGTGATGGGCTTTCCACTGATGACAAGTTTCCCATTCTCAGCCTTGATTGTGCTGTGAAATTTGCTATGGGTGGAATCATAGTGGAACATGTAGACAATGGTCAATGAAGGGGCATTGATGGCGACAGTATCTACTTTGCCAGAGTTAAAAGCAGCCCTGGTGACCAGGGGCACAATAGGGCCAAATTCATTTACTCCAGCCTTCACCATCGTGTCTTGGGGTTGCAGCTGGCACTGCACTAGAAGATGTGGCTGTCCCGAATGGGGAGGAGCAGAGAGTCTTCTTAATTTCATTCATTGGCATAGCTGGCTTATTTGTTAGTCTTTGTTCAAGCTATATGTAATATAGGAATTAGTTTCCAACTCCTAAATTCTATTGCAGATAACTCAAGTTTCTTTAGTTCTAACTCAAGTTTCTTTAGTTCTAGCAGTTTAAAATTCCCCTTTGAGAGCCTAAGTGTCCATCAGCAGATGAATGGATCAGGAAGATGTGGTTTATCTATACAATGGAATACTACATGGCAATGAGAAAGGATGAAATCTGGCCATGTGTAGCAACATGGATGGACCTTGAGGGTGTTATGCTGAGCGAAATAAGTCAGGCAGAGTAGGACAGATACCATATGTTTGCACGTATAGGAGGATTAGGAGGAATTTAACGGAGGACCGTGGGGGAAAAGAAGGGGAAAAATAGTTGGGGAGAGGGAGGAAGGCAAACCATGAGAGATTCTTAAATGCTGAGAACAAACTGAGGGCTGATGGGGGTGGGGGAAGTGGAAGAGGGGTGATGGGCATGAAGGAGGGCACTAGTGGGGATGAGCACTGGGTGTTGTATGGAAACCAACTTGACAATAAACTATTTGTAAAAAAAATAAAATAAAATTCCCCTTTGAGCCCCAAAACTTTTCTCTTAGTCAGGTCCCTTGATCAGAAATTTAGAATGGAACCAAAAAAAGAAGCAAACAATAATAGCTGAGAATTGTTCAGGTCTATAAAGAATGCAATGAAACAGAGGGGAGGTGGGGTGGTACTGGTGCAGGGGTGGGTGTGAATGGTAGAAGTCAAACCTGGAGGGCCCGTAAGTTTGCACTTAATATCTGGAACCTTGACGGGAGCTGGAGGTGCTGGAGGTTGAGAGAGAGGAGTCCCATGTCTCAAGTATCAATTTTGCCAGTAATCCACCATTTTTTCAGAAAACTAAAGTTAAAGAAAGCAAGCCTGTTTGTCCAGTCTCAGTACTTTAATGACCTGGCGTGTAAGTGCTACCTCATCATGCTTATCATATTCTTCTGGATAATCTCCTAAATCCAAAAAGCCTTGTCGGAAATCCTCAGAAACTCTTCCACAACTGTAGTCTGATGAGATTCCCCCTGAAGGAGTTAAATACTTTTGGCCCTTTTGGAAAAGGGTGAATTTCCTCATCAAACCCAGGCTCACTGATGGTTCAGCTCCTGCAGTGTTAACATGTGTGCGTTAGTATCAATAGTGTTTGTAACTTACAACCCTATATTGAGCCAAGAAGATCAAGGGACTCAGCTCGTAAAGCAGTGAAGATGAGTAGAAATAATAGAGGATTCAGGATTAGAGCCCCACCTCCATCTTGTCCTAGCAAGTTAATTAAAACTCTCTGTGCCACAACTTCACAAGGGAAGTTATTTCTTTTTCAGAGGGTTGTTTTGCTGAATGAGAGAGAGAATTGAGAAAAGCTGCTGTCACAAAGGAGGTCCCCGGTGTCGGTCCCTTTATTTTATGGACACACACCCCACCTCATTGAGCCAATAAAATCCCTTGTGATGGTATAACAATTTTAGGTCAAAGAACTGCATAAATTCGGCGTGATTTAATGTACATTAATTGCCCTCAGGAAACTCCTAGATCAGAATGTAAATGAGCTACAAAACCAAGTGAGAATCTTACAAGATAAAGGGCATCAACTGGAAATAACCAGTTCTCAGCAACAATTTAAAATTCAGCAGCAGGAGGCCCAACTTAAATATATGGAAAAGAAGAAAAGAAAATTGGACGAGGTAAGCAGTGAATAGACACACTTTCTCAGCTCTCCTGTTCCCATAGACCTGAGTGATAGCTAATCATAGCTAATAATGAGGGCCTAGCATTTTACCCCTTAGGTTTATCAGGCAAGCAGAACTACTCTAGACATTTCAAGCAAGAATGGATTTAACACAAGGAATCACATGCTTACAAACTGTTGGAAGGGGGATGTAAGGGTGAGTAGAGGGTCAGAAAGAACTGCTGCTGGCGTTTAATAACTCCAGTTGAGAAATCCCAAGAAGGGGCGCCTGGGTGGCTCAGTCGGTTGAGCGGTTAAGCGGTTGAGCGTCCAACTCTGGCTCAGGACACAATCTCACAGTTTGGGAGTTTGAGCTCCCTCGGGGCTCACTGCTGTCAGTGCAGAGCCTGCTTCGGATCCTCTGTCCCCTCTCTCTGCCCCTCCCCTGCTCATGCTTTCTCTCTCTCTCAAAAATACATAAAGCATTTTAAAAAAGAGAGAGAGAGAGAAAGGCATCCCAGGGAAACCAACTGCTGCAGCACCACAGGGGAGATTTGCAGAAACAGTCCCTGAAGCCCCTGGAAAGGACCCAGCTGCTGGCAGCCCCTTCAGCCACCTGCTAGTGCTGGAGGAGAACCATGGGGCTCCCTCCGCCTGTGCTTTCCAAACTGTGTGCAAGTGCTTCTCAGTCCCAGAAATGAAGCTGGAACTCTGCTATCCAGAAGGTCTAGGAGATGTAGTTTTCAGACTTCCACAATCTTACAACACAGAATACTCTCATTTAAAAAAAAATTTTTTTTTCAGCATCTCAAGAGCAACCAAGAACTGTCGATAAAGCTGTCCAGTTTGCAGCAAGAGAAGGAAGCACTATGTGAAGAATATAGGAAATTTTTGAAGCAGCTGGATGACCATGTGAGGTACACAAAAAAAGTCTGGAAAGGAATTTCATGCTTTTCCCCAAGTACACCATTTTCATCTGCCTTTGTGCTTTTATTCCCCCTCACATACTTTGCTCAGTCTGGACCACCCTCTCCCCATTTCAACTCTTCATTTCAAATCCTAATTCTCAGACTAGGAGTCACCTTCTCCAAGAAGGCTGCCTGCCTGCCTGCCTGCCTGCCTTTTATTTATTTTTGAGAGACGGGGCATGAGCAGGGGAGGGGCAGAGAGGGAAGGAAACACAGAACCAGGAGCAGGCTCCAGGCTCCTCGCTGTCAGCACAGAGCCTGATGCGGGGCTCAAACTCACGAACCCTGAGATCACTATTTGAGCTGACGTCGACGCTTAACTGACTGAGCCCCCCAGGGCACGTCTCCAAGAAGCCTTTCTTGACCCCACCAGCCTGGGCTGGGTGAAGTGCTCATTTTTGTATCCTCCTAGCCCTTTGAACATGTCTCTTTGTACTTATTTCATAGTTTGCCATTTTGTCTTGAAATAGTGTGAGTCACTCACCACCTGTCTTCCTCACCAAACTGTAGTCTTTTCAAAGGCATGGGCCATGGTCTTCTTCATCTTTTTATCCATAGTTCGGATTATATATAGTAGATGCTCAATAAAAAAATGTGTTTCTGAACTTCCTGCTCTTTCTTCCATTCCCTGCTCATCATGCCACCAGCTTCCTCCCACTCTCCTCCTTTCTGGAAAGTAGCAGAGTTCAGAGTATGGACTCTGGAGCCATATTGTCTGGGAACAAATCCCGGTTCTTCTAGAAACTATCTGTGCGACCTTGGGTGAGTTATATAACCTCTCTGTGACTGAGGTCAAGTCCCTCATCTTTAAAATGGGTAAAATAGGGGCACCTGGGTGGCTTAGTCGGTTAAGCGTCTGACTTTCACTTAGGGCATGATCTCGCGGTTCGTGGGTTTGAGCCCCACGTCGGGCTCTGTGCTGACGGCCAGCTCGGAGCCTGGAGCCTGTTTCAGTCTGTGACTCCCTCTCTCTCTGACCCTCCCCTGCTCACGCTGTCTCTCTCTCTCTCTCTCCTAGAAATAAATAAAGCATTAAAAAATTTTATAAAAAAAAAAAGATAAAATGGGTAAAATAACAGCACTTAACTCTAAGTTGTTTTGAGAATTAAATAAATCACTATATGTGAAACACTTGCTTAGAACAATGTCTAGCACACAGCTATTATCATATCTATTTATTGTTGGTTATTTTTCCATGACCCACCTTTCTCCCAGCTCTGCAATCTTCTGCTCTATTCCTTCTATTAGGCTGAAATGTCTTATTCTCTTGTGTTCTTACTCACCTGTGTAATTATCACAGTGATGATAATTAAAAAAAACACCGTTAACTGCTATAGCACAAAGGTTTTTTTTCAGAGTCATTGGTATTCCTTACCTTGCTTTGATCATCATAATACTGAAAAATGTACAAACCATGGTCAGGGGAGTATGTGTGCTCCTGTTCATGCTGCTTACAAATTTAAGGCTAGAAGTCAGTCATCTAATAACCTCTTTAGGGGCGCCCGGGTGGCTCAGTCATTTCAGTGACCGACTCTTGATTTCAGCTCAGGTCATAGGTCTCACAGTTTGTGAGTTTGAGCCCTGTATTGGGCTCTGCACTCTCAGTGCAGATTCCCTCTCTCCTTTCTCTCTCTCTGCCCCTCCCCTGTTCGTACACACGCACACGCTCTCTTTCTCTCAAAATAAATAAACTTAGAAAAAAATTTTTTGAGTAACCTATATAGTGCTCTTTCCACATCTTGCTGTGGTATTAGAGGGAGTTGAAAGAATGAAGTGCTAGGTCTAGAGCATATAAAATGCCACAATTCCTGCCAAGTGAGTTGATCCTGTATCTAATATGTATATAAATTGCTTACCCAGAATCCTTTCTGTGTTTACTCCTAGTGTCTGTCAATTAAACATAGTTTTATGATTTTACTATCATAGCTTGGATAAAATTTTATATTCGCTTCCTCTTTTTTTTTTTTTTTTTTTTGGTGCAAGAAGATGATTTTGTTGATTCACAGGGACAGGACCTGCATGGCAAGTGTGGGGGTGGTGGTGACCCTTTTATAGAGTCCGAGGGAGATTAAGTCAAGAGGAAGTTTCCAAAGAGACTTTCACATGCTAAAGACTTACTGGAAGCCTAGCTATTGTCAAGCTAAGGTTGGTTTTCCCTCTAGCAAAGCATTAACCGTAAGACAGTAGGGAGTTCCTGGACTTTAGGCCATTGATGGGATTGCCTTTTTTTTTTTAATGTTTTATTTATTTCTGAGAGAGAGACAGCATGAGAAGGGGAGAGTCAGAGAGAAAGAGAGAGACACAGAATCTGAAACAGGCTCTGAGCTAGCTGTCAGCACAGAGCCCAACACAGGGCCCGAACCCACAAACCGTGAGATCATGACCTGAGCCGAAGTCGCCTAACCGACTGAGCCACTCAGGCGCCCCTGGGATTGCCTTTTTCTTGTAAACTGATAAAGACTCTTAATTGTTTTTTGTCCTTTCCTGCTTTGGGGTAGCTGGGAGTGTCCAAGGAATATCATACATGTCCCACCTGTGGGGGTGGGGGAGTTGCTGTTAGCCTGTACTTTACCCTCAGCTTGCCCGCTATCCCCTGAAGAATTTTGACCCTTAAACCTTTAAGATTGTTGAAGGTGGAAGGTCTCATCTTCTGTAGCTTCTTCCTGCTCAGTAGGGGTGTAGAGATGTCCCTACCTATATGGGTCATTATTGTTCAGTCAGGGAAGATACCGGGGAGTTACAAAAAGGAGAGGCAGCTGAATCCAAGGTGGAAGGTGGACAACAAGTATGAACCTTCTTGAATGGAAAGGATCAACTGTTGGCTTTATGTTATACCCAGATCGCAGTATCCTCACCGACCAGAGACCACCAGGGAGACCGAGTCACGCATGCAAAGGCAAAGGGCTTTATTACGGGCTTAAGCTCGGGCTCACAGACTTCACCAGTGCATGGGTCCATGCTGAGAACCTCGAACAAGGGCAGAGTAGGATTTTTATGGGGTTTGAGATGGGGGAGTTACAGAAGTTGTGACATGGGAACAGTGATCCAATCATAATTATTCAACACCATTGACAGTGGGTTTGACCATACACATTGTCTAGAGTATTCTTTACTTTTGGTGGGATCCAATTACAACATTTAGAGTACCTTTAAATTCAGCCAATCACAGAACAAGCCTAGGGTCTTGTTCGGCGACTAACAGGTTAACTTTAACTAACATTAGGTAACAGGGTCCTATCTATAGTTTCTATCTCCAGGCCTCTCCCTTAATAATGTGGAGGGTGGTCGCTGGCCTTTCTGGATTGGGTGTTGCAAGGGTGGTTACTCCTGCCTTGGGCAATGTGTAACTACCTGATAGTTTCAGGAAAGCCGAAACTCAGGCCTTCTAGTTTAGAGGGGAAACTTAAAGCCTGTCATGGAGTCAGTTGGTTTAGACGTTTAGACTTGTGGCCTTACAGTTATTTCAGTAATGGAGTCTTGGCACCAGGCAGAGACATGGGAGAAAACAGCAAAACATGATTAGAATAACTAGAAAGATTAGCCTAAATAAAAGTCCTCTGATAGTTGACAAAAATCTTCCGGTCCAGAAGTTTACCCAATCATTAAAAGCTTGTTTAAAACACCAGGTCGAGGGGCACCTGGGTGGTTCAGTCGGTTAAGCAGCCGACTTCGGCTCAGGTCACGATCTCCCGGTCCATGGGTTTGAGCCCCGCGTCGGGCTCTGCGCTGACAACTCAGAGCCTGGAGCCTGGTTCAGATTCTGTGTCTCCCTCTCTCTGTGTTCCTCCCCAGCTCGTGCTCTGTCTCTCTCTGTCTCAAAAATAAACAAACATCAAAAAACATTAAAAAATTAAAAATAAAGCACCAGTTTGAGTTTCATCTAGAAACTGTTAGAAATCTAGAAATATTTTTGCAGTAATCTGGAATGTATACAGAGCATTTTGTTTTATGAGAGTACAAGTTTCACCTTGTGCAGCAGTTAAAACATCTAATGCCATTCTATTTTGTAGAACTGTTCTATGCCTAATGTTATTGAGAGTCATTGAAGGCTTTGTGTGTGTAACAGGTGGTGTTTAACCATCATATAGACTCTGTTTTGTTTAGACTTTCAATTTACCAGGTTTCTGGGTTTCTAATAAAGGTCAGATCAGGTTTAGGGAGGATATGGTTTGCATATTCACTTAAGAGATTTATGAATTAAGCTGGCCTCAAGTGAATAATTTAATAAAGCACTATAGTCTGTATCTATTGATAGGTCTACAGGGAGAGAAGTCTTTGCATAGAATTTGGGGGGGAATCCATCCCATTTTCCAGTTGTTTAGATAATCATATGCCCATAGGGTTTTGTTATTATCACCACAGAATAACAAGCAAGAAGATGGTCCATACCTGTGGTATTGTGACAATTTTTCTGAAGTTTACCTCAAGTCGTCTAGTTTAGACAATCCTTATGAAACTTGCATAGTTTTTCTCTCGAAAATCCCTCATTTCCAGAGATAGCCAAATGAAGACCAATTCGTTTGTAGAACAAGTCCAGTTTTAACAAACTTGGCCTAATTATTTACAGCAGGAACAACTATTGATCATATAGATCTTTTAAATTTTACTCTGCTGGAACTTTTTATAAGGAATTTCCGGATTGAACTTTTTAGTAGCCTCTCCAGGCCAGAAGCCAAGCCAAGTTCTTAGCCATGCCTTGCAGTACCTGCAGATTTGGGCGAATTCTTCTTCACAAGGTGCCCAAGATATCCTGAGGTTCCTGCACCTGCCAGCAAGTGACACTCTTTACTCACCTGGGGAGGCTTCTGGGAACTCTGTAAGCAAGATATCAGGCCAACATTTCCAAGGGGCTTTTTGGCTCCATGTTGCATAAAGTCAACCTTAGTTCCTTAGAACTAAGTATGGTCATATCTGACTCTATGCATGTCTCTCAAATATGATATTTCTGGTCAAAGCCTTGGTAGAATTACCAATATTTCCAATGGTGTCCTGTTCCACAGAGAACAGATTCTTACTGAACTTATGTAGCAGTGAGACACACACAGAGAATCAGGACACCGAGGCTTTTCTTTCCAGGTGTTATACCCAGATTGCAGTATCCTCAATGACCAGAGACCACTGGGGAGACCGAGTCACGCATGCAAAGGCAAAGGGTTTTATTAAGGGCTCGAGCTCGGGCTCACAGACTTTACCAACGCAGTGGATCCGTGCTGTGAGCCCCGAACAAAGGCAGAGTAGGGTTTTTATGGGGTTTGTGACGGGGGAGTTACAGAAGTTGTTGACATAGGAACAGTGATCCAATCATAATTATACAACATTATTAACAGCGGGTTCAACCATACATATTGTCTAGAGTATTTGTTACTTTTGGCGAGACCCAATTACAACATTTAGAGTACTTTTAAATTCAACCAATTACAGAGCAAGCCTAGGGTCTTGTTCAGCGCCTAACGGGTTAACTTTCACATTAGGTAACAGAGTTTTATCTATAGTTGCTGGCCTTTCTTGATTGGGTGTTGCCAAGGTAGTGTGGTGGAGTGATGTGGTGGGCAGTTTCTTTGGCCTTGGGCAGTGTGTAGCTGCCTGATAGTTCCAGGGAAACTGAAACTTAGGCCTTCTAGTTTAGAGGGGAAACTTAAAGCCTGTTATGGAGTCAGTCTGGTTTAGACTTGTGTCCTTACACAGGAAGCAGCTTTATTTGTGCCAGCATAGGCTCAGCGGGCTAAGACCCAAAAGGCTGAGCCCTGAGCACCAGGCGAGGGGCAGGGAGGTTGTCTTTTTACAATCTTTGCTCCGTTGTCTCCCACATATGGTAATATACAGTCTGAAGGGCAGTCTGTGTCACACTCATGAGGAATGTTGCTTGCGCACGCACGTGCACATAGCCAGGTTGCCTTCCCTTGTCTTGAGGTTTTCATCACATTCCTTAGGGGGGTGCTCTACCACACTTACGCAAGCAAGTGTGATTGCCATGGGAGAAAGAATACTCACTGAGAGCTTTTGAATTGCAGAGGGCTTAGGTAGAGAGAAAAGTTAAATACTTTCGTTTGTACACAAATGGATACTTTATGACATTTCTGTATATCATAGATATCTTGAGAAAGTTTCCTTAATCTGGAAGAGCAAACATTAGAGAAGCAGCAATACTTCACAACAAGAGTTGCAGAACTATAACCACCTTTTTCAGTTCAGTTAGTCCCATGTTACTTTCTTGTTCGGTTTGAATGCAACTTGTAGTGCTGGAAATTATTACCCATTTTAGTATTAATCTTAAAGATGTCAAATACCTGTATTTGTCCTAAAAGTCCTTTTTTATAAATCTCTTTGAAGATGAAACATGTTTTGTTAGAGCATCAGAATAAATAAGTATAAATGACAAAATCTCAGAAATGGACATTGATAACAATCTGATGTGAGACTTCATTATGATGCAATTGACAAGGAAACTGGGCTACTTTTGTGACACATAGCACTTCAATAATCAGAATATCAAGTGATGACCTTACTACCAAAACATATTAAAACTTCAGGAATTGCATTTTTTTTTCCAATGAGGCTTGTAATTTTATTTCTTTTTTTGTTTTTTTGTTTTTGTTTTTTTTTACAAATAGTTTATTGTCAAATTAGTTTCCACATAACACTCAGTGCTCATCCCCACAAGTGTCCTCCTCCATGCCCATCCCCCCTCCCCCCCACATCCATCAGTCCTCAGTTTTTGTCAGCATTCAAGAGTCTCTCATGGTTTGCCTCTCTCCCTTTCCCCCACCATTTCCCCCCTTCTTCNGAATTGCATTTATATTGGAGCATTTACCTATGCAACACAACCGGAAGTTTACCATGAATGACAGTGTTTTGCAAGTAACTTAACATACCAAACAAGGCCTAATTGGTCAAAAAGACTTCATTTACAATTTAAATCTTGGGAAGTTTTTTAAAACCTTCGACAGTTACTGAGCACATCTTAAATAGGATTACTGATCATTACAAATCTTATTTGTTTATTTAACCAAGGTGGCAATGAGAGATTCCGAAGGCAAATATGTAGGGTTATATAGTTGTTAGCAAAACTTAGCTCCTTTCACACTGAGAAGTTTTAACTTGATGTAATCAAAGACTTGATAAAGAAGAAATCCAAAGCTTCGTTTTCCCGCAGACCCAAGGAAAAACTTTGCATATCTTTTTTTTTTTTATCAAGAGCAGATCAGCAATCCAAAAAAAAACCTTGTCTTTTGAACAGAGAGAAAAGCAGAATTTTAACCTTATACTAGTTTACTTTTAAAATCCATTCATTGCAACCTTAGTCCATTCTAACCACACATAAAATTCCTTTCCAAAGATTTCCCTTCACGAACCTTCTACAACTTTCCTTAGCCTTCAAATTTTGTTCCAAGCCATTTCTCTCCAAACAGCCAACCTCCTTTAGGACAAAATTACTTTCTTTTACCTTCAACAAAAATTATTTCCATTCCTTATATCCTTCTTACACATTTCCTCCTTTTTTACATACAGAGTTGTTTCCCTTATTTCCATTAGTCTTAACTACATTCAGCAGAATTATAACCCTTAGAAACCTTAGTTTCCAGTGAAAACTAGGTAGTAACCAATTGTGAACTGTTACCAGAATTCTTTAGATGGCAAATTTATGAACCACTTAAGCACTGAGCATGTTTATCAACAGACCCAAATGGCCTTAGTTTTCTGCAATATGAAGTCAAAAGCACAAACCTATGTTTGGTAATTAATGTTTTAGCGTTCCATTCTATTTGGAAAAGACCTAGATGTCCAATGAATTCAATCCCATTTATTATGCAATCAAAAATTTAATGTTTCAGGTTACCAAAGACTTTGAAAGCTATCTTAACAATTACTGCTGAAAATTTCGAGACAGACAAGATTAACCATTATTTTAAGTCATCTATTTGCTAACAAATTGCAGAGGTAACATGAGCTTATTTGACCTTCAGCAAACCTAGATAGAATAAAACAGTTTTATAGTTAATGCTGATAAACAGGTTTATTTCAAACCAGTAAACTTAAATTAGTTTAAATACTGAATATGTTCCACCTGCGTCCACTTAAAAGTCAGTCAATTTGTTCCCTGTTATTAGTTTTTACATCAGTGGGGGAGCCTAAGGGGGTGCCCTTTACTCCTCCACTTAGAGGGTGGGAGGAGGAGCCAATGGTGCCTGAGGCACTGAGGATGGTATAGAACCAGCTATGCAGGCCACACCCAAGGTGGTGCAGAAATAGGAGAAGGGGGAGAGGAAGGCTGAAGAGGTGAGGTCTGAAGGCAGATAAAAACCTAGAGGGCAAGGAGAGAGGTCTCCTGGTCCTAAAGCCTGTCCACTGGGACACATGAGCAGATGCCAGGGTTTTTTTTGTTTTGTTTTGTTTTGTTTTGTTTTGTTTTTTGTTTTGTTTCCAAAGTAGAAATATGGAGTCCATGTCAGGCAGGAGAAGACAGACATTTGTTTCCCCCAAAACAAATGGAGTTTCAGCAGCTGCTTGGGAATATTCCTTAAAGTCCCCGTCCCTAGGTAGACTAACCACAGTTGGTTCCAATTATAGCCGTTAACCCAGGAAATGAATGAGGGAGAGGCCCTCCTATCTCTTAGCAGGAGGAACAGAGAGAGACAAGTGTCCCCTTCATTAGGGTTGGCCTGGGTTTCCTCCAGCAACTGAGTTCTATCAGGAGGAGGCCTGTTTGGACATCCAGTATGTCACTCTACTGACTGTTTGCTAACGATACACTTTTGGGCAAATACATTCTGCAAGAGGACTTTTGGTCTGGCTCCTGATTTAGAGCGTTAAGACCTGGACCTAGGGTACCTCCATCCATTTGCCAGGTTTCCTGCAGAAGAGATCTAACTGCTGGATCCTACTGAGGCCATGCAGTGTCCTTTCCTAAATTTTACAAAGCAAATTGTCTCCAGTGGATTAAAAAAAGGCATCCCAAGGGAGAATCCCTGAGACCCAAAAAGGAGCTCCCATGCTCCTCCTTCCTCAAGAGAGAAAAGTAGAGAAGGTCTGTTACCACAAAGATCCAACCCCCAACCCCCGACTCCAGGTTGGTGTCCCATGCTCAGGATGTGTCAGAGGTTCCTGGTGTCAAAACGATCCAAAGCATCCCTGGAACAAAATTGCTATGATCACTGACCAGCCAACTAAGCCCCCACTTCCCCATTGCATCCTAGACTACAGATGGGTGCTGACATATGGACTGAGTTTGCCTTGCCAAAAAGACTGAGAAGAAACCGCTGTTTTTAACCCATGGAAAATACCGGAAAAGTTTTACAAGGGAGAATTACCCAATTTTGTAATTTAAGTAGTAGTTAGTAGAGGACATTGACAGAAAACAGTAAAGATAAAAATCATGGTCTAAGCGACATTCTAACACATATAGGCTTTATAGCCAACTTCCCTAGGAAAGGGTCCCCAGTTGGGTTTTAGTTCAATGGAGTACTGGTTTTGGCTGGCTCCTGGTGGAGGCCTCCTGGCTACAAGCGGTTAGACCAGCGATGTGGAGGGGAATCACATTAGACCAATGAGGAGGAAACCTCACATGGGAGTCTTAAGATCGGTGGCCATCCTGGTGACTTAGGTGGCTGTCCCATGCCCAAGACAGACAACTTTGTATAAGGACAGGAATAAAGAGAGGGCATCAGGTTCCTGGGTCTTATTACCATTCCTGCCAGGATACTAACTTCCACCCAAAAGGCAGGCTTTCTCCTCCCAATAGAGTAGCCATGGGCTAGAGGATTGCAGCCTGAGCGGTCGACACGAAAGTGTCCCAATAAGACTACATTCCTTGAAAACCCCCCAAAATGAGAATAAGGAAGAAAAGAAAAGGTACTCACCAAGTTTGCACCAAGGCTCAGAGTCCAGATGCGAAGACTCAAAGCCTCCACGTAAGGGCACCAAAATGATGGGGTTCTTACCATATGTAATCTTTCGTGTCCAACTTCTTTTGTTCAACATATTCTCTGATTTTTAATGCTCACTTATAGTCATAAATATTTGTCATTTTATCTCAAAAATTTTTGATGGCTTGTGAGGCTGAATATCCTTCCATGTTCTTTTCCCCTTGCCTTCAGGACAGTGGATCCTGACCCTAGCTGCATGTGCCTGGCACCAGCATAGATTTAGTTAGATCAGAATCTGTGGGGATCGGGCTTAGGGATCAATGTCTTATTAAAGCTTCCTCATGTGATTCTGATGGGCCATCCAGTGTTAAAAATCACAGATTTAAGAACGAAAATGGAAGGAATTGTCATGACTCAAAGTCCATTTTTGTTTTCATTCCCCTGATCCCAGTCCTGACCTTTATGGACAACCCCGACTTTTTCCATGCTTTCCCAACCACTCTTCCAGAGGAACAAATTCCTTGCCTTTTTGAAAGAAAAAGAATAGAAAACTCCATCTGGTTTTACTTGAACATAAGCAAAAGGTTGTCCCTAAATTTTAGAACATGAGTATTGTGCTGCCTCATAGATGTAGTAGTTAATAAAACCAAAAATAAACTTAGAAAATACATGTGCTCTTCAGGCAAGTTGGCCAACAGAGCTTCTGACCAAAGCAGAAGGTATGCCAAACAGCCAGCCACCATTAGTGAGGGAAGGCTCCAGGTTCTCACCAGCTGTACTGTGTCAACATACTCTTCAAACCATGCATGACACTACAGGAAGAAGCCTGAGCAGACAACAGGAGCCAGTTAGGTCAACCCTAATCCACTCCCTTGATGGAACCTCATTCAACTGTAAACGATGGGGGCCCTGAAGGCTAGACAGCAGCATGGGGAAATGCCTATGATATAATAAATGAAAAGGGCATAAGATAAAAATTTTAATATAGGTAAGGTTTAAGCAAAAGATGCTTATTATAAAAAGACTAGAAGGAAATACAACACTAATACTAATCATATTGGGAGTTCGGTTTTCTTCCCAAACTTTCTATAGCTTATCATCTTACTTTAAAAAATAAATTAATGGGGCGCCTGGGTGGCTTAGTCGGTTAAGCGTCCGACTTTCGCTTAGGTCATGATCTCGCGGTTCGTGGGTTCGAGCCCCGCGTCGGGCTCTGTGCTGACTGCCAGCTCAGNTAAATAATTTCTTTTTAAAAATATTTATTTATTTATTTATTTATTTTGGGAGAGAGAAAGAGAGAATGTAGGGGAGGGGCAGAAAGAGGGGGAAAGAGAGAATCCCCAGCTCTGCTAACAGCACAGAGCCTAACCCGAGGCTTGAACTTTGAGCTCTGCACTGACTGCATGGATTCCTCTCCCCTTCTCTCTTTGCCCCTCCCCTGCACGTGCTCTCTCTCTCTCTCTCAAAAATAAATAAATAAGCTTTAAAAAGAGGACATAATTTACAAGGCTGTAAGACTCTCTTGAAGTAGCTCTTCCATCACAGTTTGACTAGAATTAGCATCTATAGAAGTCTGTTTGACTCCTCCCCTCCATCTGGCTCCTAGTTCTTGTATAAAACAAAATATCAAACCCACACATATATGGTCAATTAATTTATGGCAAGGAAGCCAAGACTGTACAGTAGGGAAGGGACAGTTTCTTCAATAAACAGTGTTGTGGAAACCGGATGGCTACATGCAAAAGAATAAAGCTGGACCACTGTCTTATACCACACACAAGATTACTCAAAATGGATTAAAGACTTGAGTGTAAGACCTGAAATGTAAGCCTGCAGTTAACATCATAGTCAATGGTGAAATGCTGAAAGCTTTCCCTGTAAGATCAAGAGATATAAACTTTCAGTTATAAAACAAATAAATCATGGGGATGTAGTGTATAGCATGGTGACCAGAGTTAGTATTGTATTGCATCTTTGAAAGCTGCTAAGAATAAATCTTAAAAGTTCTCATCACAAGAAGAAAAGTTTCTGTATATGTTGATAGATGTTAGACTGTGGTGATCATTTTGCAATATATACAAATATCAAATCATTATGTTATACAGCTAAAACTAATGTAATGTCAATTATACCTCAATTTAAAAAATAATGAAATTCAATTTCATTTAAAAAAAATTTTTTTAAAAGGGGTGCCTGGGTGGCTCAGTCAGTTAAGCGTCTGACTTTGGCTCAGGTCATGATCTCATGGTTTGTGGGTTCGAGCCCCCCGTCAGGCTCTGTGTTGACAGCTCAGAGCCTAGAGCCTGCTTCAGATTCTGTGTCTCCCTCTCTCTCTGACCCTCCCATGTACTCTCTCTCTCTCAGAAATAAATAAAACATTAAAAATTTAAAAAAATTAAAAACAAATTTCTTACTGGAGAAATTAGCAGTGTCTGGTTTGCTTGGCTTTGCTGGTATTATAGCATTGGGGTATAGTGGGAGATCACAGGTTTTAGGTCAGATTCTTCTCTGTAGAAGTAATTTCCTTCTGTGTCAGGAGTCCCAAGAGCACCCTTAGGTTTGGCGATTCATTAGGACTCACAGAACTCAGAAAAGCTGTTATACTCCTGGTTATGGTTTATATTACAGTGAAAGAATACAGATTAAAACCAGCAAAGGAGGGGCGCCTGGGTGGCTCAGTCGGTTGACCATCTGACTTCAGCTCAGGTCATGATCTCATGGATGTTGTGTTCAAGCCCCACATTGGGCTCTGCGCTGACAGCTAGCTCAGAGCCTGGAGCCTCTTTCAGATTCTGTATCTCCCTGTCTCTCTGACCTTCCCCTGCTCACGCTGTCTCTTCTCTCTCTCAGAAATAAATAAAACATTAAAAAAATTTTTAGTAAAAGTAAAATAAAATCAGCAGAGGAGAAAGGCACATAGGACAGAGTCCAGGAGAGACAAGATGCAAGGCCATTGTGCTTTCCCAGTAGAGTAGATGGGCAGTACATAATTCTCCCAGCAATGATGTGTGACAACATGCATGAAGTTTTCCCAACCAAGGAAACTCATCTGAGCCTTGACATCCAGAGGTTTTATCAGGGGTCAGTCTGATAGACATGGAGTACCCCAATGATTAACGTTACCTACTCAGTTTTCTGACCCCCAAGGTCAAACGGACACAGCATGGCCCAGGGCCCTAGGTGAACAAAAATGCACTCACCATAAATCATATTGGTTTTTTTGAAATGTTTATTTATTATTGAGAGAGCACAAGCAGGAGAAAGACAGAGAGAGGGAGACAGAGGATCCAAAGCAGGCTCTGTGCTGATAGCATAGAGCCTAATGCAAAGCTCAAACTCACGAACTGCGAGATCATGAAGTAAGCTGAAGTCAGATGCTCAACTGACTGATCCACCCAGGTTTCCCAATAATACTGTTAACCTAAAATACTGGTGTGGTCCAAGGCCACAGGTATACAAAGACGTTACTATCAAGCAGGATATTCCAAGGCCTTAGAGATTGTTTCCTGGGAGCCAGTCAAGGAATGTGAAGAGTTTGGATACCTTAGCTCCACCGAGTAAAGTCTACTTCTGCACAGCCTCCTCTCCTGATTCACAGAGAAGGCAGTTGGCTGCACAGATTTGCTTTAAAATCAAATAAAGTGTCGTGTGAAAAGCCTGGAGCACAGGTTTTTAGTTAACTAGTAGTTTCCTTCACTTAGGGCTTCTCCCAGTTTAAGTATCAGAGGAAAGATCAGTTAAGATCAGATAGTTGACATGTGCAAACCGCTCAGCACCATAGGGCTGGGTGACTGTGCCCTCGAGCATCTATCGTGACACAGAGTGGATTCCTCTTTCCTTAAACACTTTCTGTTTCTGTTAAAAAGGCATTACCCAAATGTCTAGGCATTCAGAATAGTTTCTGCTTGTTTGGAGTAGTTGTTTGTTTGTTTGTTTGTTTGTTTTTAAGATATCAGGAAGTCATTGACCACAAATCAAAACAAAACAAAACAAAAACCTGACATAGATTTAGACCAAAATTTTCTCTTACATAAGAAGACATCTGGAGGAAGGGGATTGTTGAGGTAGCTTTAGCTGCTCAGTAGTGTCGTGAAGGCCTAGGCTCCTTCCTTCCTTCTGCTCTGCCGTGCTTGGTTGGGCAGCACCTTTGTCTTCAGGCTTGTCACATCATGGTGACAAGGCAGTGACTGTAGGGGCAGGTTGCGCAAGCCCAGCAGGAGGGCACCCAATGCAGAGAGGGCTGGTTTCTCAAGTCCTGAGAAGTGACCAGCAGGCATACCTTTGTCACAGATCCGTCCCCGCAGCCACACACACACATACACACACACACACACACACACACACACCTGAGGCCTACCCACCTTTCTTGAGATCAAGAGCTCTCTGTGGACACCTAAATGAAATCTGGGTATTGCCAGCAGGAATGAAGAAAAGCTATCGCTGTGTTTAGCCTGCCACAAGTAGTCTTTATAATGAAGTGGAAGTGGTGAGGGATCCCTCCCAAATACGCCCAGGGCTTTCTCTCAAACTTTAGGCTGCATGAGAATACCCAGTAGAGTTGGTAAAACACAAATCCGCTCCCAGAGTTTACAATTCTGCAGTTCTGGGATAGAGCCCAACGCTTTGCAGTTTCGACAAGTTCCCAGGTGATGCTGATACTGGTCACGACACAGTTTGAGGGACACTTCTGTGGGCTTAGAGGA
This sequence comes from Crocuta crocuta, assembly GCF_008692635.1. NCBI lineage: Eukaryota > Metazoa > Chordata > Mammalia > Carnivora > Hyaenidae > Crocuta > Crocuta crocuta. The sequence goes on from NW_027527936.1 coordinate 2,649,251, forward strand.
AACCTGGTGTAGGAACGTTAGTTACAGCAGTGGTTTTCGGTGAGCAGTGTGATTTGCCTCCCAGGGCAAGGGGACATTTTGCAATATCTGGAGACATTCTGGGTTGTCACCCTGTAGAAGGTACAATTGGCATCAAGTGGGTAGAGCCCAAGGATTCTACAAAGCACAGGATAGCCCTCCACAACAAAGTCTTACCTGGCACAAAATGTCAATAGGGCAAAGGTCAAGAAACCCTAGAGCGGAGTGATTTTGTGTGACCTAATAGGTTCAGAGTAAAACTTCTTGGGGGCGCCTAGGTGACTCAGTCTGTTAAGCGTCCAACTACGGCTCAGGTCATGATCTCATGGTTTGTGAATTCGATCCTCGCGTCGGGCTCTGTGCTGACAGCTCAGAGCCTGGAGCCTGCTTAGGATTCTGTGTCTCCCTCTCTCTCTGTCCCTCCCCTGCTCACACTCTATCTCTTTCAAAAATAAATAAACATTAAAAAAATTTTTTTTAAAAACAGCAAAGTAGAACTTCTCAATTTTTCATTGGAAGGAGCACTTTCTGAATAACAATATTCTTACCTGGAAAGCACAGCCATTCTCAAAGAGATTTGCCTAGTGGTGGTATTCAGGTATTAATCTGTTTTCTTGTTTACTCAGATTAGCTGTTATAGTAGTTTGAAATGATAACTTAGATTTTTGTTCTTTAAAAAAACCCAACAGGTTTATTGATATAATTAACATACCATGTAGTTCACCCACTTAAAGTGTACAATTCAATGGCTTTTAATTGTACATCCATCACCACAATCAATCTTAGAACATTTCACACCCACCAAAGAAAGCCCTCTGGCCATTGTCTGCCATCATCAGTTTCCCTCCCCACCCCTAGCTGTGGGCAACAAGGAATCCTCTATATCTGCCTGCTCTGGACATTACATACCAATGGAATCATATAATATGTGGTTGTTTGTCCCTGACTTTTTCCACTTAGCATAATGCTTTCAAGGTTCATCCATATTGTCACATGGATCAGGACCTCATTACTTTTTGTGGCAGATTCATGTCCCATTGTATAGATATTCCACATTTTATTTACCGATTCATCAGATGATGGTCTTTGAGTTGTTTCTACCTTTTGGCTATTGTGAATAGTGCTACTATGAATATTCATAGACAAGTTTTTGTGTGGACATATGTTTTCATTTCCCTTGGAGGAATACCTAGGAGTGGAATTGCTGGATCATATGGCTCTATGTTTAACCATTTGAGGAACTGCCAGGCTTTCTCCAAAGAGACTGTACCATTTGCCATTCCTACCAGCAGTGTTTGAGAGTTCCAATTTCTCTACATCTTTGCTAGCACCTGTTATTATCTTTTTGATTTTAGCCATCTTAGTGGGGATGAAGTATTATCTCATAGTAGCTTTGACTTGCATTTTCCTTAATGGCTAATTAGGGAAATTGAATGTCTTTTCAGGTGCTTATTGGCAGTAAGTTCAATTTATGTCAGAATCCGAGTTAGAGTCTTGAGCAGAAATCTACATAGAACTGGCCTTCAGAAGTCCAGTCTTGGGGCAAGGATCGAGAGAAGACTCAGTTACCAGAGTCTGGAGTGGCTTATATCATTGTCCACGGGTATAGCCAAAAACTAAATGATCAGCTGACCCCATAGAGCAGGATTCAGAATTAGATGTCAGGGATCAGAAGTCAAGGAGCGTGTCCTGAGTTGGGGATGACTAAAGGTGGTGTTATTTAAAAGGTTACCATAGTCCATTCCCACTTGGGTGCAAGAAGTCCTGTGCAGGAATGAAGCAGGACAAGTGTCCACATCTGGTTGCAGGCCTCTACAGAGCAAGAAGAGAGAGGTGCACACACACTGAGGAAGCAACAGAAATGTCCACAGTGCTTGGCTGGGCTTCTATTTAAATTTCCTTTGGGGGTGCCTGGCTGGCTCAGTCGGTTGAGCTTCCAACTCTTGATTCAACTCAGGTCATGATCTCATGGTTTGTGGGATCGAGCCCTATGTTGGGCTCCGTGCTATTAGCAGAGCTTGAGATCCTCTCTCTTTGTCTCTCTGCGCACACACACTGTCTCTCTCTCTCTCAAAATAAATAAACTCAAAAAATAAAATAAAATAAGAACAAATAACTAAGCAAATAAATAAATAGAAAGAAATTTACTTTTACAGAAACCTCATCGAGAAACGTCTCTACCACAAAGCCAAGCTTCAACGAGTCAAGGACCGTTTAGTTAATGAAGTAGAACAGCGAGACAAGAGAATTGAGGAGCTGGAAAATGAAGTCAGAGTGCTGCAGCTGCAAATGGAAAAGGTGGGCAGGAAGGTGATGAGCTCCCCGGCGTGCCACTGCCCAGCCCGTTGGGGAGAGCCCACTTGGGCTGCAATCCACCAGTGGCCTCTTCGAAGCCAGGTTTTCACTTCTTTGCAGCTTCTTTCGATGTGAGCAATCCTTTAAGACCTGCCAAAAAGGACGTAAGACTCATGGGGATGCTGAACCGAATCAGACACTGAAAATACCCCACACTTCCAGTGCAGGATCAGTGTCTTGTCTTCTTTTACATACTCTTCCGAGACAGGCTTAGTAACTCATTCCTACTCCACCTTGCCCTCACCGTGCAAATTCCTGTCAGTCTTAAATGGCAGTGAAAATAAGTGACCCATATTCCATATCCATGGTTTCTTTACCCCTGTCCCATTGCCCCTGTGACTTACCGGTAGGCGACAAGAAAATGAGGCAGATGGCACGGAATCGACTGCAGAATGGTCTTGAGATCATCACACAACATGAATTCAAAGTGGAGAGCAGCTGACTAGGCCAGGAATGCTTTCCCTTCTTGAGATTCCCTAGCCCATCTCAGAACTTTGAAAAACTCTGTCCCCACTCCTAAAATACTCCTAGCTTTGTACGTGCCAAGGATTCCGGAAGAATTCATGCAATTTCAGTCATTCCATGGGCTGTTACGGTATGGTTAAGAATTCTAGACTACACACATGAGACATTTTTGGATTATAACAGATGGGTCACCAATGTTGGGTTCTTAATTTAAAAAGAAAATCCTCCTGTTACTCTACACTTCAGTGAGAGAGAAAAATAAGGTGGATTTTGCAGTCTCCTTCTATCTGGGCACCACATTGTCAAACTTTCAAAGACTCTAGATTAGACTCACAATTAGGACAAGTATACAGAAGAAAGGAGCAATCCTGGTTCACGGGCCCACCAGAAATATTCTGCGTTATCTCTTTCTCGTACTGCCTGCCTTCGGCTTGCAGGCTTACATGGCAGACACAGCCCCCTTCTTTCAGCAGGTGTGTTCCCTTTTCCCCTGCCGGCACTGGGTTGAATAGTGTCGTCCACAAATTTCTGTGTGCCCAGAACCTCAGAGTGCGATCTAATTTGGAAATAAGGTCTTTGCAGGTGGGATTCGTTAGGATGAGGTCATAGTGGATTGGAGTTGGCCCAAAATCAAGGCCCGGAATCCAATATGACTGGTGGCTGTAGGAGAAGAGCAGACACACAGAGACACGTGCAAGGGAAGAAGGCCACGTGATGATGGTTGCAGCTCTGCCAGGGAGGACTAGGGAGGACTTGCGCACACCAGAAGCTGAGAGAGAGGCGTGGAACCCCCAGAAGGAGCTAACCCAGCCAAAACCCCAATTTTAGACCTGTAGCCTCCAGAAATGTGAGAAAATCAGTTCCTGTTGCTTGAAGCCAACCAGTTTGAGATTACTTGCTACAGCAGTTCTGGAAACCCGACACATCTACCCAGAGACTGGCAGGTCTCCAGGAAGTACACCTTAAAGATGGCAAATAAGCAGAGGCTAAGGAAGAGCACTTGGCCCTTTTGCTCACTGCCCTTGAAAGGGAGCTGTGGGCTTTGGCCGTAAACGGATGTGGCTGCAAAATCTAGCTCTGCCACTTAAAAGCTCTGTGGCCTTGCACGAGTCTCTGGGTATCCTTTTCCTTGCCTGTAAAGTGGTGGAGCTGATCCCCATCTCACAAGGCTTTTGTGCAGTTAAAATATGAAATGCCTGAAGTGGTACCTGACACATACCACTTCCCATAGGTGTTACTTTCTTCTCTTTTGTGTGTAAGCTCTCCTAGAAACATGTTAAGTGGTAGATGCACAGTTCACAAGAGAAATTGTTAATGGAATGGGAGATACTTAGCCTAGAGAAGACTGATGTGAGATCTCCTTATGCCACAGTACTACACACCTGGAGGTCCTGACTTTACTTAGTTTAGGGCTTATGGACCAGAGCCATGAGCACAAAAAAGGCTGGGCTCCTTTCCAAGCACCAAGTCTCCAGAAAGTAGTACTACTTTTGGAGGCTTTGTTCCTTCAGCCTTCTCTTTTTAGGGTGAGCCAGCTGAGTCTTCTGACTCAGTAAACTTCTGTTGTAAACTAGAATTCTATTGTAAACATCCGAACCAGATTTCTCCAAATATTTTATCCTTTTATTAGACGATGTGTCCTGATTTTCTGGTTCAGGAAAAAAAAAAGGTATTTCCAAAGGGCGGGGTGTCAGTAGCCTGCGCCCTCCAGTTTCCTTTCTAATTCAGTTGTAACTGCAGAGTATTACTTGCAAGATAACTTCTCAATCCTTACCAAAAATGTATTAGCAGACAAGGGGCGCCTGGGTGACTCAGGCGCTTGAGCATCCAACTTCGTCTCAGGTCATGATCTTATGGCTCATGAGTTTGAGCCCCACGTCAGGCTCTGTACTGACAGCTCAGAGCCTGGATCCTGCTTCAGATTCTGTTTCCCTCTCTCTCTCTGCCCCTTTCTCTTTCTCTCTCTCTCAAAAATAAATAAACACTAAAAAATTAAAAAATAAAAAAAAGAACAAACAAGATTACTGTTAGACATTGAAGGATCCCAGATGCAGGACTTTAAAACCTGGAGTCGTTTGTTCAGAACATAATGTAATATCCTTTCCTATAGTTCTTAAATAGTAGATGGAGTCTTTTCTGAATGATCTATATTAGTGCCTTTCTTAGAAGAAAGAAAGAAAGTTGCCCCTCTTAACTCCGTGATTCACCATCTGCCAGCAGCTCCGTATTCTTCTCCCACCCCACTCACTCCCACCATCAGCAGGTGGGGACAAACAGCAAAGGGTGAGGGCACTTAACGCTGACAGTCATTAGTGACGTGAGGAGGGCAATCCTACATTACTGAGCTCCTAAACTCCTCCCCAGCAATGATATTAATATCTACGGACTCTTTCAATATAAGAAGGTTAGTATTGTTTTCACAAGATATAGTCCTTTATTTTTGTAGCTATAACTTCACTAGCTGTTGCTTTCAGGGAAAATTCTTGGTAGAAAATGAAACACGGGGTCAAGCTGGAAGTCTCTTCAGCATGATCACTTGCAAGGATACTTTCAGTAGCCGGCTTACCTGCTTCATTTGCCAAGGCAACTGAGATCCTGACACTGCTTGCCAAGTGAGGGGACTAAATGCCCATCTTCCATCCTTTGCCTTAAGAAGACTATCACCACAATGCAGACGGAGACGTATAATAGAGAAATGGCAAACTGGAGCTTCAGGGGGTTCCACTGTATTTGTTAGTGATTTGATACCTATGGTATTAGAATACATATGAGAGCCTTGGGAACTGACTGGATATTGAGTGCTCAGGTATTTTAAAATGTTAACCCAGAAGAATGATTAATTGCTCAAAAAAAAAAAAACCACGACAAAAAAAAATAACCAAAATAAACAGAAGAACTCCCTAGCTGACAATGTCGGCAAACAGGTGAAAACAGACCAGGGGGCAGGAGAGGAAGTCAACAAGGGAAATTTGCTGTCACCTTTATCATTCTTCTTTCTGCTGTAGTAACGAGGGACTTTATTGTCTCCAGGAGAAGGCATTGCAGGACCAGGTCACTGCTCAAAATGATATACTGCTCTTAGAGAAAAGGAAACTTATGGAACAAGTCATGTACCAAGAAGAACTAATCCAGGGCAATAAAAGGATATTATCTTCAATCCAGAACAGGTAGGTGCAGTCCTTACAGGAGCCAAGGAACTCCACCAAGATGCTTCTCCCTCAACAAAGAGATTATTCCAGAGACTATCCCTTGAGTTTGCAGCCTATCTCATAACTGTTGCTTGCTGTCAGCTGTTTCCAGGAGTTCATGCAAAAGCTGTGAAATTAAAGAGAAAAAGATCATGGACGAGGTGGGTCGGCCATTCAGCTGGGCTCTCTCACATGGGCGTTGCCTGACTGAGGGCCTGCTCATTCTGCCCTGTGACTTTGTGTGTTGACACTCATTTGTATCATTCAATACCTATGGAATCAAGGGAGATCAAGATAGGATCAGGCTCATACTAGTGACTTAAATCCATGAAACCCATAGGACACCCAATGTATTAATTTGTAATGAGAAGTATCCCCAGCAAAGAAACCTTCACATATTAGCCAGCCCAAGCCCTCTCTCCTCTATAGGAAACTTCAATTACAATCAAAGTTTTCTTGAAGCACAGAATTAGGGCAAAGATAGTGTGTTGATCTTAACAGATAGTGTCACCAATAATGACTCTAATAAGGGCACCGGGGTGGCTCAGTCCTTAAGCCTCTGACTTTGGCTCGGGTCATGATCTCACAGTTTGTGAGTTCAAGTCCCACGTTGGGTGAACTCGAGCCCTGCTTTGGGTAAAACACAAGCCCCTACCAGGTAAGCCCCACTTCCCTCCACCCCCTACCTCTCTCTCTGCCCCCTTGCTCACTTGCACCCTCTCTCAAAAAAAAACTTATAATGAGGGGCACCTGGGTGGCTTAGTCGGTTAAGCATCCGACTTTCGCTTAGGTCACGATCTCGCGGTTCGTGGGTTCGAGCCCCGCGTCGGGCTCTGTGCTGACTGCCAGCTCAGAGCCTGGAGCCTGTTTCAGTCTGTGACTCCCTCTCTCTCTGACCCTCCCCTGCTCACGCTCTCTCTCTCTCTCCTAGGAATAAATAAAACATTTTTAAAAAAACTTATAATGATTAACATTTTTCGAGCACTCACTATGTGCTTGACTCTGTTCTAAGCTCTCTCTCTCTCACTAATCCTCACACCGGTCCCAGGAGGGAGACAGTGGGATTAGCCTTATTTCATGGGTGAGAAAGCTGAGGTCCAGAGAGGCTCAGGACCTCAAGCAGCCTAGTCAGTGACAGAGCAGTGTGTGAACCCCAGTAGCTTAGCTCTAGAGCCCACAGCACCCGAGTCTGTGGGGAGATCTGTTCAGCAGATTGGAACTCTCCGTTCTGCTGTTGTGGGCACCTGCTTCTCTAAGCAGACCTGGAGAGTCTCTGATTATCTTTTACTATCCATGTCTCCCCTTTTATGTACTCTATATAATCCATTGCCTTTCTCAAACTATGTCATTGATTTTGACATTCCCTATGCAACTGACTTGTTACCTGTGCCTTAATATTAGTGATATTCCCATCTTGCCCTCCTGAGGGCATGTTCTGGCCATCTGGATTGGACTTGTATGTTTTCCTTAGAGTACGTTTCTTCTACAGGATGCTTCTTCCTTTTACAGATGAGAAAACCGAGGCTCAGATTTGGTATTTGCCAAGGATCACACAGCAAGTAAATGGTGGAACCAAAACTCAAACACAAATCTCTGATCAAAACTATTGTACCGTCATGTGTCCCAACTAAACCGTGGCTCTGGAAAGTGAGCCTAGTATAGTGATTAAGAACTCAGGCTTACAAGTCTGAAAGATCTGGATTGGCATCTCAGCAGCTCTATGATTTCCTGGTTTTATATCCTCAAATAAGTTGTTTTTCTCTGAGCTTCAGTTTTCTCATATGTAAAATAGGCTCCATAATCACATTGACTTCATAGAGTTGTAAGGATCAATAAAATGAGCCAATACAGGGGCACCTGGGTGGCTCAGTCAGTTAAGCGTGCCACTTCAGCTCAGGTCATGATCTCATGGTTCATGGTTCAAGCCCCACATAGGGCTCTGTGCTGACAGCTCAGAGCCTGGAGTCTGCTTGGGATTCTGTGTCTCCCTCTCTCTGCCCCTCCCCCACTCATTCTCTCTCTCTCTCTCTCTCTCTCTCTCTCTCTGTCTCTCTGTCTCTCTCTCTGTCTCTCTTTCTGTCTCTCTCAAAAATAAATTTAAAAAAAATAACATTTAAAATTAAAAAAAAATAAGCCAATACATGAACAGATTTAAATGTCTACTCTGTGGGTCGGTTACAGTGCTTAAGTGCATGGTAAGTACTTGGTAAATGGTTGCTGTTTCTGCTGCTACTACTACCACTACTACTGCTACTATTATTGGTGCTACTGCTACCACTGTTACTACTGTTACTGTTACTGTTACTGCTGCTGCTGCTACTACTGCTGCTTCTACTTCTGCTACTACCACTACTACTGCTGCTGCTACCACTACTGCTGCTACTACTACAAAAGTATAGGATGACTGTATGAGATCAGAACCGGATGCAGACTGGGTAGCTACACTATTTGGAGGGATGTAGAGTCTCTTGTTTCAGTCCCACCCCTAAATAGGATCATATCCTTCAGTAAGTTTCTCTGTTGCATATGGTATGTCTCTCTTCTCAGTATGTATTTAATGACTATGTACAGGCCAGAAGCTTATTAATTTCTACTTTATCTGGGAACACAGGAGGAATTATTCTTCCCAAGTTGGTTCCAAAATCTAGGCAGTGGGCTAAGACCCAGAGCCAGTTGGAAGTGGGACATAGTTTTGAGTTTTTAGTAATGATACAGAAATTTTTAGCTATTCTTCTGATTTATCCCATTCTTAGAGCACTTCTCCTGGATAAAGAAAATAAGCAATTGTATGAAACCAACCTCCAGCTCATCCAGCAGGTTGGCCTCTTAGAGCATATCATAAGAAGCATCCAGATTCACAAAGGAGAGGTAAGATGGGTGCTGCTATCAGGCCCTTCATATGAAGCCTAGTTGCTAAGGGTATTAAGTTCTCCCTTCCCTTCATCTTCATATAGTTGTAGGCTGTACTTGGCCTCATGGTGGACTATGGCAAAGAGGCCCGTTGGCTGCACCAGGGCAGCAGACTCTGAGACTGCTCTTGGCCAGCTTTGTTCTTTATTGAGTCAGCTTTTATTAAATACTCTCATCCTATGTGATCCCAAAGCGATTTGTGCATGCCTCATAGCTTCTTCCCTAACACTATGTCATTATTGCCTTTTTTGGCTTCTCTATCTAATTGACTCAGCAGTGAGATCCTGGAGGGCAAGGACTGTATCTCATATGTCATTGTATCTATAGACAGGTGCTCCCTAAACATCTGAGAATAAACGAATATTAAATATTTTCACATATATGCCTCATTCTCAACAACCCCGTTTGCCATGGATTATTTTAGCCCTGTCTGAAAAATGAGCAAATCTGAGACTCCCAGTGGTAAATGAAGCTAGTCTGGTCTGGCGAGGAGTCAAGCCTAAGGAGAACACCAGAGTCAGAGAAAGAGAGTCAGAGACAGAGAAATTGTGTTACAAACCTCCAAACAGACAGGTAGCCAAGTCCAGACAGATGTGGCAAAGAGTATAGGTTCAGCGAAGGTCCAGAGTCTAGCTGGTGAATGTGTCAGCAAGAAGGACTTTAGGGAGCAGAGTTGCATTCTGAATCCAGGAGAGAGAGACTGCTTTCTTTTTCCCCTGGCTATTTCACCTCCTAGATGTTTCATCCCAGGATACTTTATGTAGATCCTGCTTGTTGGGTACTATTGCTATGAGCATAAGACCCACATCTGGTTTGCTCTAGGAAAGGTGGTTACTTCCAAGCTACATGAGTTGTTTTGTAGACTTTGTCCAAAGTAGAACTGCCAGAGGTGCCTGGGTGGCTCATTCAATTGCACATCCCACTCCGATTTCAGCTCAGGGTTGTGGGATCAAGCCCCATGTCAGGCACTGCACTGATTGTGGAGCTTGCTTAAGATTCTCTTTCTCCCCCTCTGCCCCTCTCCCCTGCTCACACTGTTTCTCTCTCTCTCTGAAATAAAATAGAACAAAAAACCTATTTTTTTAAAAGTAGAACTACCAGATTATATGGCTTAATTTCCGATAGTTTATGTTTTTGCTTAAGCTACAACTGTGCTCAGCTGTCTAGTCATTCATGGGTACCTGGTTAGCTCAATCAGAATAGCATGTGACTCTTGATCTTACGGCCATGAGTTCAAGCCCCACATTGGGCGTAGAGATTGTTTAAATAAATACATATTTTTAAAAAATTGTCTAGTCATTCACCATTCTACTTATTTATTCAACAAACATTTATCAACTCCAGGAACTATGCTATGTCCTAGGAATATGAAGATAGACCCTGTTTCGAGAGGTCTTTAGTCTAGTAGAGAAGGGCAGAGACATACATGAATAAGCACTATAGTATTCTAAGTGGTGAGTTGGAGCCTTAATGGAGTATATACTAGAACAATAGCCTTGACATCCACAATATTATCCTCAAACAGGTAAGAAATGTGACATGGATCAGGATTATACTACATCAAGCTCAATGTTTCATGTATGACAAAAGTACCAACTTATAACATCTTCATATCTGTTAAAACAACTCCAAAATCATTTTTAAATTTAGAATCTTAAGGATCTTCCAGTTCAGCCCCCTCATTTTATACAGGATGGAGAGAAAACCAAGAGAGGTTAAATGATATGCCTGAGTCACACAGCTATTGCTGACATTTCTCATATCTTTTGATTCTTGTTAATTGAGTATCATGCTAAAAACAAACCAGTGTATAGATCCCTGAGATCAGATATATCCTAGATCTCTTCCTACCTTGCAATACCTCAAAGGCTAAAATGGTGAGAACTTGACATTTGTTGAGTGCTTACTATGTGCCTGGTACTGTGCTAAGCATTTTATGTACATTTAATCTACAACATGATCTTTCCATTTTCACAGCTGAGGAAACTGAGCTCTAGAGAGGTGAAGTGACATCATTGCTTAAGGCACATAACAAAGCAGTAGAAGAACAAGGGCTGAAAACAACTCTCTTTGGTACTTTGTTCTTAGCCACTATCTCATTATACCCCAAGTCTACTACTTCCCTTACAGGGCTATCAGGGTAACTAGGGACATAACCTTGTAAGAGACCATAATGCTTCCTGTATTATAATCATATCTTTCTTCTCTATTGGATTATAAATATACGCCATGAGAGCAGGGTCTATGCCCATCATGTTACCCTCTGCATCCCAAGCACTTAGCACTTGGGTTACAGCAACAACTTAAAACATCTCTTTTCAGTCTTTCCTCTTAATCTGTCCTGCCCATGCCTCTAGACTAATCTTCATGAAGCACTACCTGCTTTCATAGTACTTTATCTCATGGAGTTTCAAAGACTTCCTTTGTCTTTGAGATAAACCTCATTCATTCAGCAAATATTATTAGGCATATATAGGCATTATAATCCAATGTAGAATATGGGCCTTCTTCTGTTCCCATATGGTCTAGATATGATGATACATGAGATACAGTGTCTGCCTTCACAGACCTCAGCCCCAGTGAGAGTGACGCCATATCGCTGGCAACTACCATCCACTGTGGTAAGTTCTATAATAGCAGTAGGCCCAGAATGCTGTGAATGCAGGAAGAGTGATATCTGAACCTGTCTGGGGTACTTAGGGAAGGCTTCCAGAGTTGTTGACGTCTAAGCCAGAAGAACTGAAGCCACATAGAAACCTTCCATAGTCCAAATACCTTTCTGACATCAAACAAGTCTGATCAAACAAAACTAATCTATTAACAGTTTCTCCCAGAGCTCTGAAGTTTCCTCCCTCTAGATCATGTATTTCCCTTACTTGGAAACACACATCCCACATTCCTTCTTTCATCTTCCTGGCTTTTGTCTTTTGAAGTCCTGTTGTTCCATTAGTCTATAGCCAGAGGGGTCTTTACAAAATATACTATGAGCATATGATTCAAACCATGCAATGGCTTCCCACAATCTTCACGATAAAACCCAAATTTTCCAATGCAGTCTTCATATTCTCCATGACCTGGCCTTTGTCATTCTTACCTATCTCATCCCTGGTTGGTTCCTCTTTCCACTCTTGGCTCCACATTGTCTGTGTCCCTGAATTCTATGGCATCTATCTCTCTCCCTCTATTGCCTTCTCCCATGCCTTTCTTCCCTCAGATTTTCTCTTGGCTTGTTCCTACCTTCCCTCAGAATTCTACCTAAATATCTTCTCTTCCATAAAGCTTTTTCTGAATCCCCCTCTCCCAAAATCTGGCTTTGTGTCCTTGATAGGTTTTCTCATTGCACCTTATGTGCCAAATCCCAGCTCAGCATTTTACTAGCTGTGTGAAAAAAGGAAACTTTGTTCACCTTCTAGTTCCCTCATCTGGGAAAATGAAGTAATAACACTAAAAGGTGGCTGTTCCACATAAAAGTCTGTATATGAATATTTATAGCAGCATTATTCAAAAAAAATTTTAATGTTTTATTTATTTCTGAGAGAGAGAGAGGGCAGCATGAGCAGGGGAGGGTCAGAGAGAGAGGGAGACACAGAATCGAATCTGAAGCAGGCTGGGTCTGAGCTGTCAGAACAGAGCCTGATGTGGGGCTCAAACCCATGAACCATGAGATCATGACCTGAGCCGAGTCGGACGCTTAACCAACTGAGCCACCCAGGCACCCCTATAGCAGCATTATTCATAATAGCCAAGAGGTATAAACAACCCAAATGTCCATCAACTGACGAATGGATACATAAAATGTGGTATATCCACACAACAAAATATCATTCAGCCATAAAAAGGAATGAAGTATTGATCCATGTTATAACACAGATGAGCTTTAAAGATATTATGTGAAATGAAGAAAGCTGGTCACCATTTTCATATGATTCCATTTATATAAAATATCCAGAATAGGCAATCTATAAACATAGAAGTAGATGAGTAGTTGCCTAGGGGTGAGGCATTGGGGGATAACGGGGTATAGTTAAAGCAAATTAGGTTTATATTGGGAGTGATAAAAATGTTCTAAAATTGATTGTAATCATGGTTTTACAACCCTGTGAATATACTAAAAACAATTGAATTGTGTACTTTAAATGAGTGAATTATATAGTGTGTGAATTTTATCTTCATAAAGCTATTATAAGAATAAATTAATTATTTTCAGAGATGGCAACAGGGGATAAAGTAGAATGATTAGAATAATATACATAAATTACCTAGTGTATTATTTGGCAAATAGATGCCCTTCAATAAAGATAGCTTCTTTCTCCCAGTACACATACATTCACTTGTTTCTATATTGAACACTTACTGAGTTCCTCCCATTGTTAGGTAAGTTCATGTTAATTAATTTGCACAACAACCCTGAAAGATTAGGTATTGTGATTCTCTCATTTTAGATGTAGGAGACAAAACTCAGAGAGGTGACAGGACATGCCAGAGTCTGACTAGTAGAGCCAGAATTCAAGCCTTGTCCTCTCAGTCAGTAAAATTTCTAATGCATTGTGAATTCCTCTGAATGCTAATTTTTTCTCCTTATAAAAGCTTCTGATTTATTTCAAGGTAACTAAGAATTTCTTACAGAAACTAGTTGACCTGCATCAAAGGTTAAACAGAGGTCCAAGTTTAGGGGAATCAATAAGCCTCCATAATTGTATGTAAAATTTGGTGTGTGTTGATGGGTTCCTGTGAGAAAGGGTATTTGGTTTTTAAAGTCATAGATTTTACCAAAACAAAGACACTTTTTTTTTCATGATTTAAAGGCACAGAAAATGTTTACCAGAGATTAAGTAAAAACTTACCTAAATAAATAGAATGGAATGATTATATCTACTAATATAAAAATAGATGTAAAAAGTTGGCTTACAATGATAGTGCTAATATAAAAGTATAAGATTTATAATTACCAAATATTCTTCAGGTATTTAGGAATTACATTTTCTTTAGTTTTATTGAGATGTAATTGACATATGATATTCATTGCATAAGTTAAAAGTATACAGCATAATGATTTGATATACGTACGTATACAGTGCAAAATGATTATCACATTAAGATTAGTTAACATCTATCACCTCACGTAGTTAGTTGTTTTCCTAGTGATGAGAACTTTTATAACATCTACTTTCTCAGCAACTTTCAAACAATACAGTATAGTATTGTTAACTCTAGTCTTCATGTTGTACATTATATCCCCAGAGTTTATCTTATAACTAGAAGTTTGTGCACTTTGACCAACTTCAACTAATTCCCCCATCCACTACACCCCCACCTCTGGCAACCACACATCTTATCTCTGCTTCTAGGAATTGTTTTTTTGTTTTTTTTTTAGATTGTACGTGTATGTAAGATCATGCAGTATTTGTCTTTCTCTAATTGACTTATTTTACTTAGCGTAATGCTCTCAAAGTCCATCTTTGTCATTGCAAATGGCAAGATTTCCTCCTTTTTTTTCTTACAGTTGAGTAACATTCCGTGTGTGTGTATATGTGAGAAACATTTGCTTTACCCATTTATCTGTCCATGGACACAAGTTCCACGTCTCAGCTGTTGTAAATAATGCTGCTTCAANATGGTATTTCTATTTTTAATTTTCTGAGGAAACCCCATATAGTTTTCCATAGTGGCTCCATCAATGTACATGCCAGCAACTGTGCACAAGGGTTCCCTTTACTCCACAACCTCACCAGCATTTGTTGTTGTTGTTTTTAATGATAGCCATCCTAACAGTGAGGGCGTTAGATCTATAACCAAAAATGTATATACTGAATAAGTTTTAGGATCGTATTGTCAATGGCTTATTATTATAATTTTAAATTTTCATCCTTTCTTTTCTTTTAGAAGACAACAATTAGTGGCATCCCTGAATTTGAAGTATTGAAAAAAATCTTGCCCCTTTCAAACTCCAGGTTAGTAAAGTCAAGACAATCATCTGCATGCTTGAGACTCATGGCTTCCTAACTCATCCTGAGTTGTTGGCTTGAGAAAGCACAGCATTTGGGTGTAATTTTGTTTTAGTTTTAGTATTTGAATCCTTTTCCAATTCCTTCTTTCTTTCTACTTTCTCACTCCTACCCCTGACAAATCTTGACTTAAAGTAGAAAGTAATCCATAAACATCAATTTAAGGTAAATGTTATTTATTTGGTTTCTTTTGTGTGATAATTGTGAAAAACTGAAATCCTATTGATGCCTTATCCCCGTAACCCCAAAGTACTACCAAGACATCCTATTTTCACAAAGTCCTCACATATGGCCATTCTTAGTTTTTCAGGACCAGGTTTGGTAGAGTCAGTTGGAAGTCTTCAAGAGATTGAAGAACATAAGTCAGAAGAAGCAATGGCAAACCCCTAGTTCTCCGAGTCCCTCTCATGTTCACAGAATTCCGAAGCTGGATACATAAATGTGCCTTTTATGAAAGAGACACATTGCCCCCAAGAACAAGACCAAAAGTCAGAAGTATAAAATCATTGGTGGCTAAAACTAGGCTGATCAAAGCTGCTAACAAAAAGCTTGGGCATGAAGGTGGAACATGACATAGTGAAGAGTTACCACAGATTCTTTCTGGACACCAACCAGGAATCTTCAGAATTGCTGATAAATTCATTAAACCAGTTGTAAAAATGGGTTTCTCGAGTTTATTTGATGTCCTCAAATATCCTTGTGTTGATCAATAATAGTGACTTAAGTTCAATGGTTTAATTAGGTTTCTGTTCAGCAGAGCATATATATGGCTAATTCAGCACTTTTTCCCTATTATCATGGGTATTATTAATTTTTTAAAAGCAAAACAATGTAATCATATTAAAGCAAATACTTTACAAAGAAATCTCCTATAATCCTGCATTTTCCACACAACTATTTTCATTTATTACTTTCTGGTTATTCAAATGCATATATTAAAAAAATTTTTAAACATTTTATTTATTTTTGTGAGAGAGATCGCAAGTGGGAGAAGGGCAGAGAGAGAGAGCAGGAGACACAGAATCAGAAGGAGGCTCCAGGCTCTGAGCTGACAGCACAGAGCCCCACGCGGGGCTCGAACTCACGAGCTGTGAGATCATGACCTGAGCTGAAGTCGGATGCTTAACTGACTGAGCCACCCAGGCACCCCCAAACGCATATATTTTAAATGGTTATACTGTATGTTCATTTTCATGATCTGATTTTTAGTTTAATATAGTATAGAACATTTTCCTGCATTTCAATAGTCTTCATATTATTCTTTTTTTAAAAAAAATTTTGTGTCTTTATTTTATTTTGAGAGACAGAGACAGACAGAAAGTGGGTTAGGGGCAGAGAGAGAGGGAGACACAGGATCTGAAGCAGGCTCCAGGCTCTGAGCTGTCAGCACAGAGCCCCACGCAGGGCTCGAACCCACGGACGGTGAGATCATGACCTGAGCCGAAGTCAGACACTTAACTGACTGAGCCACCCAGGGGCCCCATGAAGTGTGTATTTAGAACTTAGTTAACTGTTTAACAAATGCTAGATATCATTTATTTTCACTAGCAGTTTGAATGTACTAGTTTTTCTACAACCCCATCAACATTGGATATTACCAATTAAAAAGCATTTTAAAATAGTATAAACTATATTGAAGGGTGATTCCTGTGGTTCTTTCTTCTCTTCCTGCCCCTTTCTCTTATTCTCCTCCCCTTTAATTGGAGATAGAGAAGGAGACCAAAGGGAAAGGGAAAGTAACCAAAAATTTAAAAAAGATACCATAAGTTGAGACATTGAATTTTTATATGTAACCCTGGTTTCCTTAGACCACTGACCTAGAAAGGATGATCAAAGGGTATAAAACATAATAGTTATATCAGATACATGCTCTGACTCCAAACCTTGCCCAGGGTCACCTTTCACTCAATTCATTGAATCTATTTATTGAATTCCTGCTATGGGCTATTCAGTAGTAGCCACTATAGCTCACCTATATAGTCTGTCAAAGACAGACAAGGACAATTTCTGCTTTCATGGAGTTAACATGCTGTAACGTTGGAAGGTGTACGTGTGTGTGGCAGGGACACAGAGGTGGGAAGACAGACCGTATAATTTCGGATGGTGAGTGGCAGGAGGAAATAAACCAGTGATGCATCTGAAAGACTGGGTTACTTCAGATTGAGTGGAGTGTTCCCATCAGCTGAGCTGAGAGACCTGAACTATAAGGAGCACTCCCTTACCTCCACTAAGATCTATGAGTACTAAAGACAGTTAACGCTACCAAGTCTCTAAAGAGAGTATCGATCTCTGTGACCTCGGGGGATAGAAAGGCTTGAGTATCAGATCTATCTGGCTCCAGGTATGTGGGGACAGATAATGTAATATAGGCATTTGTATGTAAGGAATTGATTTTATTCTAAATGTGGGAAGCCAGGAATGATTTATAAGCAGATTAATTTTAAAAGCTCCACTTGAGGGGCGCCTGGATGGCTTAGTCGGTTAGGCGTCCGACTTTGGCTAGGTCATGATCTCACGGTTTGTGGGTTCGAGCCCCGCGTCGGGCTCTGTGCTGACAGCTCAGAGCCTGGAGCCTGTTTCGGATTCTGTATCTCCCTCTCTCTCTGACCCTCCCCTGTTCACGCTCTCTTTCAGAAATAAATAAAACATCTTTAAAAAAATAAACAAATAAAAGCTCCACTTGATGGGGGCGCAGGGGAAGCTCTGGCTGCTCTGCAGGAATGAATTGTAGGTGACAAAAGCGGAAACTTGCGGCCGAACCGGTGTCCTGACTTAACAGAAGGGGCACATATGCCAGGCTGTTCTAAGCGCTGAGAATGAACAGATTCCTGTCTCCGTGGGGGCGCACACACTAATCGGCAGGGATAAGAAACAGCAAGCACAGTTCCGGCCAGGGCCACACCGCAACGCCCAGTTTCACTGAAAGACGCAGAGAGCGCTCCGCAGGAGAGGGCGCAGGGCGCAGGGCGCAGGGCGGGGCTTCCGGGGGCGGGGCCTGGCCTCCGTTCGTTCTTCCAGCGCCTGCGCCGGAGAGTAAACGCACAGAACCGGGAACGGGTTCGCCGGAACCCAGTGCCCCCGGCTTCTGCTTCCGGGTCGCAGCCATGGCGGTGGCAAATTCAAGCCCTGTCAATCCCGTGGTGTTCTTTGATGTCAGCATTGGCGGCCAGGTGAGGTCCAGGCAGCCGCTGCGCCCAAGGGACACTGCACGGGGCCAGCCAGGAAGATCTCACCCACCCAGGGATAGTGGACTCGAGAGGCCAGATAGCGATACTGGACCAGGACCTACCAACCTGCGGGGAGGGGGCAAGGGAAGGAGAGGAGGAGCCTTGCACATCCTAGCGCCCCGCCTGGGGAGGGAAGGGGCGCCACGCGAGAAGAGGCTATGCAGGCGGAGGTGGGAGAGACCGCTTAGAAAGCGGGAGAGAGGGGTCAGACCCTCCTGTTCCCTGCTCGCTGAGGCCTTGGTGGTCTTGGACCGGACATTCTGACTGTCTCCTGCCGCTTGCAGGAAGTTGGCCGCATGAAGATCGAGCTCTTTGCCGACGTTGTGCCTAAGACGGCGGAGAATTTTAGGTAAGGAGAATTTTAGGTAAGAATTTTAGGTAAGGTAAGATGATGCTCCGGCTCTGCCAGATTAACCCAAGCAGAAGCTGGACCGGTCTCCGGTATTGTGTGCCTGCCTCTATCCGTCCACTCACTGCCCTTGAGATCTGAGTCCCCTTTGTGTCGCTCTGGCTGAAGTCACCGTTTTTACTATTCCCATGTCAATTTATGTCAGTTTTATGCTTAGGTGTCTGGATGTCTGTCTGAATGGGCATGCTGGCGCGAATGTCACCTCCCCTCTCCTCCCCCCATCCCCCCCATTAGGGCGCCCTCAGCTGTGATGTCATGGTGACTGAATCATTTACTCTTCCCTTTCAGGCAGTTCTGCACTGGAGAATTCAGGTCAGTCTCAGACGTGGTTGATTTCTCTGCTTGCTCCTGAAGGGTGTCCTGGGGCTGCAGTGGGGTTTGGGGGGAACCACCAGCAGGCCTTGAATGATTATTGGTGACAGTAATAAGTAATACTCCCATGGGTCTGTCTTCAGTTTATTTGCCTTCTTTGCCGCTGTTCTCCCGGCCATCTTTAGCAGAGTCTTGGCTCCAGTGTGTGGTAAACTGGAAAGGCCTATGATTACCTGTCATCATTCCAGTCTCTTTCTTTTTGGTTATAGAAAAGATGGGGTTCCCATAGGATACAAAGGGAGCACCTTCCACAGGTAAGTCCTTGGCGAGCCATCCCCGCAGGCTTTTCGAATCACTTCCTTAGGGGATTAGTCCCTTTAGAGGAAAATAAAATGATAAGATAATTCCTAGATCTTGAGAAGGAATTTTTGTGAACTCAGCAATTGATTTGAAAAAGCCAAAGTGATAAACATTTTCTTTTTAAATCAATGTTAATCTAAAGTATAACGACTAAATCAATGTTTTTCTAAACCACAGAGCCTCCTCTCAGGATCCCTAATTTTCTGTTTCAGGGTCATAAAGGATTTCATGATTCAGGGTGGGGATTTTGTTAATGTAAGTACTATTCCTTTGCTGTCAAAGACCTACAGGAATGTGATGTTTTGTTATTGCTGCTGCTGCTATTTTTACTATAGGGTGCGGTTTTAAGGCTTGAAAACAATAGCCAAGTAGGAAGGGGGGGGGTGTGATAGGAATGTTCTGTAGGGTTTCTGGCTACTACTCTCTAACCGCAAGGTAACAGACATCAGCATTTTGATTGAGTTACTGACTTTCACTGACTTCCAAATCTTAGCCTTTTAGGTCCAGAAACTGAACTTTTCCAGCACACCTATAGATGATCCATGAGAGACACAAACTACTCAGTCACATGAAACTTCTATAGAAATCAGTTGCAATTTTTTTTTTCCTAAACAGCAGTAAGTCCTTTTCCAGTGAGCTAAATGCTTATGCCCCGTTTCCCTTCCACTTCTGATATCACAATGCCTGGAAAGCTGAGTTTTTC
The DNA here is from genome assembly GCF_008692635.1 of Crocuta crocuta. NCBI lineage: Eukaryota > Metazoa > Chordata > Mammalia > Carnivora > Hyaenidae > Crocuta > Crocuta crocuta. Next base: position 2,669,203 of record NW_027527936.1, read on the forward strand.
ATAAGAAACTGATTAGTGGACAAAAAATCAGAGCAACAGAGGTAGATTGTTCTGGAGCGATATTTCCTCTGTTTTCAAGGAGAGCCTGGTGGAATAGTTCTTCATTGCGAAGCATGTCTTTCTTGTGACTAGAAAGTATGTGTCTCTCATACCAAGCCTCATCCCTGTCTTCTCACCTAGGAGGGTGCTGAATAAACCATATCTTTTCTTCGTAAATCTACTTTTGTCTTTGGCCAGCCTCTTGTGTGCATGGTCTTTCTTACTAATATCATTTGGTTAGTCATGTTGCTATTTTCTTGGATCTGGGAGACATTCTTTCTCCTTCATGTGTATATTTATGTAGTTTAACTCTTAAGAGTTTTTTGTTTTATTTTTAAATTTTTTTAATGTTTTATTTAATTTTGAGAGAGAGAGAGGCGGAGTGCCAGCAGGGGAGGAGCAGAGAGAGAGGGAGACACAGAATATGAAGCAGGCTCCAGGCTCTGAGCTGTCAGCACAGAGCCTAATGCAGGACTTGAACTCATGCTGTGAGTGCATGACCTGAGCTGAAGTCGACACTTAACCAAGTGAGCCACCCAGGTGCCCCTTCTTCGTAGGAGTTTTTAAAGACCTGTCTCTTTCCTATTTAGGGAAGGTTACAAAGAGGCAGATTTTATGCCAGATCAGGCTTTCAGATATGCTTTGTTCCATGTGTGTGATGTAAAACTGGGAAAATCACTAGAAAACCCTGGAGTTTTGTTTTCTCTCTACAAAATGGAAAATAGGGGTGCACTAGGCCTGTATTTCTCATGTACCAACAATTGTCTGGAATCACATAACTGCTCTCTTTAAGCAGGGTATGTCCTCGCCATTTCACCACAGCCACTACCACCTGCTTTCCTTATTCATGTCACTTGCCCCTGTAGGCATTCAAGTTTGCGATCCCTGACTACAACTGATGGTAGTAGGGCTTGGGTGACCGTATACTTTTTTGTTAGCTGGTAAGATGGGTTGAGAATCTATTCTCTGCCCTCTCTCTCCCCTAGGTTCCTGTATTGTCATGTTGTCTTAACAGGGACAGGACCAACTTCTTGCATCATTGCCAGGCACATCTAGTCACTTGCTGATAGCTCCAGAATCAGACAGTATCGTTGGTCAGCCACAAGCCTTTGTCAGCAAGAAACAATTGTTCAGAGCCACTCTTAGGAAAGAGAAAATAGAATGAGTAAGAAGCAGAAGAAGCAGGACTTGAGACCTTCGAAAGTTGGGCCAAGTATATGTATTTCTTTGTTTTAATAATTTTTTTTCTGGTTGCAAAAGTGCAAAATTATCTCTCTAGGAATCTCACTTCTCAAGGAATATATTCTTGCCATTTTAGTTTACAGCTGCCAGTCTCATCATTGCACGTGTATGTGTGCCAAATATAACTTTTAACAGACTTAAGATCATGTATATGTTTTAATATTTTATACTTAATAATTGTCTACATTTTCCTTTGTCATTTAAGTCATTCTTCTAATAGCCACCTATATTCCATTATGAATAGATAATGAATTTATTTGATCAATCCACTATTGTTAAAGGCTTAAGTTGCTTTCTGTTGTTTGTTCTGGAAATTAATTTTGTTGTTTTCCCTACTCTGGCTCCTGGAGAGCAACTGATAGTGTATTTATAGAGAATGATGTGGTAACTGATCTGTCCCCCAGGTTTGTTGGGAAATTGGAAATGAACTTGTTTTTCTCTTCCTTCTGTATGTAGGTAGGTTTTTATGTGGAATTAAAGATATAATAGCTCACATTTATATAATTGTGTATCAATTGCAAGGTCTTTTCTCAGATACTATTTATTTATTTTTAACTTTTTTGTTTGTTTGTTTTTTATTTATATCTGAGAGAGAAGGAGAGAGAGAGACAGAGTACAAGCAGGGGAGGGGCAGAGAGAAGGAGACACAGCCTCTGAAACAGGCTCCAGGCTCCGAGCTATCAGCATGGAGTCCAATGCAGGGCTTGAACTCACGAACTGTGAGATCATGACCTGAGCCAAAATTGGACGCTTACTGCCTGAGCCACCCAGATGTCCCTCTCAGACACTATTTAATTGGATCTTGATGGCAACACTGTAAACAGCAGGTGATTTCATATTCACGTGATAGTTGAGGAAACTGAAGCTCTGTGATAGGAAGTAACTTTCCCAGCTTATAAATGATTGATGTGGAACTCCCATCCATGCCTTTCCACCATACAGAGCTTAGTTTTATTGGTAATTTTTAGTCAAATAAAGGTTTCATCTGACAGCCGTCTTCCTTCTCTGGCTTATGTTAATACTGTTTGGTAATCTTTGCCCCAATACGGGCCCCTTGATTCTTCCCTAGGTCAGTGCTTTCTCTTTCTGCCATTCACCCAGTGTTTGGTTGGAAGAGATTGGTCTTTTGGCAGGCACCTTCTTAATATTAGCTTTGGACCCCAGGTATTCTGTTTAAGGCACTGCAAATATGGCTGTGGTCAACTTACTTTATTACCCTGACATAAGTTTTGCTCACTTGAAAAATGAGGAAGATGATAGCGCTTATTCCACACAGTTACTGGGAGAGCAAAGAGATCATGCAAATAAAGCTAGTTTAAGCAGAAATTGGGGTCTTATGATAAGGTGTTTCATGAAACCCAAAGGAAGAAACAGAACTAGGACCTGGAAAGCCATATGGGACCAAGGCAGTCATTTCTCTCTTCCTGTGGTGCTCTCTATACCTGTGTATTGCCTTCTCTTTCTGTTCTCCAGTCCATCTTGCGGAAGATGGTCACAGCTAGCTTCCAGGTTTACGTGATACGCGTTCAGCATCAAAGAGAGCATCAGTCATGGGGCGCCTGGGTGGCTTAGTCGGTTAAGCGTCCGACTTTCACTTAGGTCATGATCTCGCGGTTCGTGGGTTTGGGCCCAGCGTCGGGCTCTGTGCTGACTGCCAGCTCAGAGCCTGGAGCCTGTTTCAGTCTGTGACTCCCTCCCTCTTTGACCCTCCCCTGCTCACGCTGTCTCTCTCTCTCTCTCTCTCTCTCCTAGAAATAAATAAAACATTAAAAAAAAATTTTTTTTTAAAAAAAAGAGAGCATCAGTCCTTCGTGATTCCCAGGGAAGGAACTTTAGTTGGCCCTGCATTAGTTAGGTGTGCTCCCCTGGGTCAATCAACTTTGGTCAGGAGGGTGGTGTCCATACAGACTAGGCTTCCAAGAGCCCATCCACCTGTGTTGTCTGGGGGAGCAGAGATAGCGGTCAGTCAAGTGAGTAATTTTACATGACAACAGGCATGAGAGTCTTGGGAGTGGCAAGGATTGTGTATGTGATCACTGTACTGTTCTCTACTCTGCCTTGTCTTCACTGAGCTTTCCAGAGGCCCAGCTCTGACCTGTTTTACCCAATCTGTGAGATGCCCCAGCCAGTCTGTGGGCTGCAAGGTGCCTTGGAAGAGGCCGGCTTTAATTATAAGATAGGGTTAGAGAGGTGTGGCTCCCAAAGTGACCTTCAGGAGTAAGAGTGCACCTTCAAAAAGTTGGCTATGGTGCAGCAGCATTCCTCCAGGGGTCCAAGGAGGGGGACCCAACCCTCAAAACCTGCTAACACGTCCTTTCTGTCTTCTCAGGGAGATGGTACTGGAGTCGCCAGTATTTACCGGGGGCCATTTGCAGATGAAAATTTTAAACTTAGGCACTCTGCTCCAGGCCTGCTTTCCATGGTAAGTGCAGGCCAGTCAAGGTTTTGGGTTAGATTTGTCGCCAGCAGGTCTGTGGGTGCCTCTTGAGGCACAGTGCTGTCTCTTGGGATGGAAGCCAAGTTCTTTGCTTCTCTCACTTGTCCCAGGACTCAGCTCTGCCACCCACCTCCTTCCTCAGTTGGCTTTGATTTGGTTGGGCTGGGGCCTCAGCAGTCTTGGGGGTGGGGGGCAAACCTGAACTCTGTGTGTTTTCTTACCTTTGTTTGAGTGAGGGTGTGCGGCTCGGCCTTCAGCCCTGCTACTCAGAGCACAGCCCGCTGTGCTGTCGGGGCCCAGTGCCCGTGCACTTGGTGCTCCGCCCCAGAGTCCCGAGATGACGTTCCACTCATGCTGCCTCCTGGCTGGTCCTCTCTGGGCTCGCTGACCACTCGTGCTCCCTCAACCTGGCACCCCTTCCTACTTAGACCCCCACTCCCACATCTCACTCACCTTTCTCAGCCCCCTACCTGTCCCACTTAACCCCCTCATCTACCCACTCCTGCTCACTCCCCCTTCCCCTTATTCACCCTGCCCTCATTTTCCCTTACCCATCTCACCTTCCTTCCCTCTCACTCTCCGATCTCCCTGCCTCCTCATCACCCATTTCCCTGGTAGTTTCCCCACATTCACTCCCCCAGACCCAATATTTACAGGGACACTCTCAATCCTGCTTGCCTCCCCTTCCACTTATCTATACAGTCGTCATCGAGTGAAGGTTTACACACCCCCACTCTGTGTCAGGCCTCAGGGTAGGGTACAAGGATACAGACCTGATCCCTGCCCTTGTGACACTTAACATCTAATGGGGGAGTCACACATGCAAAATGACAAATCCAGTGTGGTTTAACTCATGCCACTGTGTGTTAAGATGAGGGCACCTCAGGGTATGTAAAGGTACCGTGAGGGCCCCATGGGATGAGAGTAATTACTTTGAGGGGTCAGGCACAGCTTCATAGATGGGAAAGCTTTTGAGTTCTGGAAGGAGCTCTATTCCAGATGGCATTTCAAGTTGAGCAAACAGCCTAGGCAAAGCTGTGGACCATGAAATCGCAGGGGAGCACAGTCAAGGGACTGAAGGCGAGGAAGGTGATGAGATCGTAGGATGTGAACGGGAAGGGAAGGGCCAGTAGAGACCACTGGAGAGGCAGGTAGGTCTAGCTCCTGAAGGGCTTTAAATGCCAGAATAAGGATGAAGTGTGTGGACTTGCATTCTTTGGTTATGGAGAGGTATATACTTTTTTGAGCAAGGGTGATCAATTTTGTAATTTAGAATGAAGACCCTGGCTGCCGTCTGAGTAGCAGATGGGAATGGAGAGTTGGGGGCAGAGAAGCCAGTAAGGAGGCTGCCATGAAAATTGGGCAACACTAAGCCTAGCAAACAGGGTGCAAGCCCCTTTTTTCAGAAAGCCAGGCCAGGCAAGTGCAGGTAAATGCTGCAAGAGTAATTTAGGTGGGCTTGGATCTTTGCCAGGAGGACTAGAACCGTCTAGGTGCATGCCACTATGTTAGCATCCATAGAGGACTCAGAAAAATGGAAGGAACCATTGGTATCTACTCCCTTCAGGCTGACACTGGTGAAGTTGTGCTGTCCTGTCCTATGTACTATTGCGTAATTGTTTTTGTTTCCATCCCCCTCTAGATCATGTGTTCCTCAAGGGCAGGGACAGGGCCTCATTGATCTCTGAGCCTTACTACCTGATACTGAAAGGTGCTGAGTAGATATCAATGAATGACTGAAAGACAATCAGAATGATGGCTCCCATTTATTGGGCAATTACTCAACAAGCACCTTATTTGCATTAATTTATTTTAATCCTCTCAACATCCCTTTGAAATAGGTACAAATGAGGATCCTGAAGCACAGAGAGGTTATGTGACTAAACTAAGGTCACATGGTCAGTGGTAAAGCTGGGATTCCAGCTAGGTCATCATCTGGCTCCAGAGCTGCTTCTCGGAAGTAGTAAGCCATGCTGCCTGAAAGAATGAATAAATGAGTGCATAAAGGCCAAGCATGTCCCCTGAGCTATAAAAACCTGTATAACTGTTCTCCTGCTCCTGCCTGCTTGCTAGTAAATGTTTATACAGCAAGCAGCTAGTTAGGTAGGTTGATTAGAAAGCTCGATTGAAAGGAAAGAATTAGGAGCCCTTGGGAAGTGTACCCCATGTTCCACAGGGTCCCCCTGCCACGACAGCCCAGGCATCCCCTCAGGCATTTCCCGTGAAATGTTCGTAAATGCATGCACAAAAGCCAGGAATAGCCTCATCTACTGTTGTGGGATATTAATTAATTAATTAATTTATTTATTTATTTTGAGAGAGAGCATGTGGGGGTGGGGCAGGAACAGAGAGAGGGAGAGAGAGATGACTCCCAAGCAGGTTCCACACTGCCAGCACGGAGCCTGATGGGGGTCTCAAGCCCACAAACTGTGAGATCATGACCTGAGCCAAAGCCAAGAGGCTGACACTCAACCGACTGAGCCATTCAGGCAGTCCAGACATAGGGACTTTCTAAGGAGAATATAAAATCGTAATGAGAATGTACCCCTGGACTGTGTCTTTAATGTATTTGATACACATTTTTATTCTTGCACGGTTGAACACAGAATCAACCAATTTAAATCCATTAAGCATCCGATTACTGCTAGTGACCTATCTAATAATTTCTGGTTCTGCCATAGTCATAGTAAATTTAGGAGACCTATGCTTTTAATTGTACTTTCAGTTTCCCATTTTCCACTCCTTTTTTTTCCAAAATAAGGGAACTATGCAATAAAATGTTCACAGAGCTAGACAGTAAGGCAATTCTATTGAAAGGTAACTTGGATTTGTTGTACAGAAGTCTGAATTTAGCATATTATAGGCAGTTTAGTGGTATCAACATGTAAAGTACGAAAGTACACTTCCTATGAAAGTCAAATATCACTTTACAAAGTATTACTCTACATTGTAATACTCGCCTGTTCTTTTGTAGTAAATTATGAAATGTAAAGATACAGAAAGAATTTCAGGGGAGGAGATGGGATATGGCTGGAGACTTTCAGACTCTCAATTTAAAAAATACTCTTCCTGTAAAATTCAGTAATCAAAGATTTTGGGTGTAGCTCTAAAAAGCAAACATCATTGATTATATGTAGTCTTTTTTTCCTAGCCTAGGCAACAGGCTTTTTCTCCCTAGTATCTAATTTGTGACTGCAATCCAGTTATAGCCAGTATTGGATTAAATATAGCAAATCGAGCCCCATGAACAATTGTTCCTTAATAAAAATTCACCCTGCAGAAGAATCGTACATTTATTCAAGGATCTAGCTCCTTGACGGCAGATAACTTGTATCCTCTTTATCTCTGTAGCCTTGGATCCTAGCTCAGGAACTGGCTTATAGTAGATATTCAGTAAGGTTTGCTGAAAGAAAGGAATCGGGGCTATAGGCTCTCTGGGGAGTCTCACCCTTCGGCTAGCATGGCCAGGGATACTCACTGAAGGTATATTCGGTTTCTGTCAGGCAAACAGTGGTCCCAGTACAAATGGCTGCCAGTTCTTCATCACCTGCTCAAAATGTGATTGGCTGGATGGGAAGCATGTAGTGTTTGGTGAGTCCTATTCCTGTCCTGGAGTGCAGACCCCAGCCCCCAGACTCCAGGACCGGGAGTGCCCACCTGGTGACTGCTGTGGCAGTAGCAGGGAAGGCGGAAGTGACGGGGGGTGGAGAGGGCTAGAGGGAAGGGCGGAGGGCTGTGTGATGTAGCAGGGAACCCCCCTGAGTGATACGTATGCCTGGGGTAGACCCAGGTGGTACCACTTAGGAAATGCCCCACAGAGGCAGCATGGTACAGTGGGGCTTTGCACTCGCGCAGACCTAGAACTCTGCTCCTTATGAACTGTGACCTTGGGCAAATCATTTCACTTCCATCAAGTCCCAAGTTTCTGATGGTTTCATGAGGATCAAACGATATGATGGCTAAGCGTGGACACTGCAATCTGGAAAGTGCTATGCAGATGAGAGTAATAAAGTCCAGCTCGTACTCTTCCCACAGGAAAAATCATTGATGGACTTCTAGTGATGCGAAAGATTGAGGTGAGTTCTATTTTGATTTCCTGTCTTTTGGCCATTCTGGTCCAGTAGCCCCTGAGTAGTATGAGGGTCTAGAGAGCCAGGAGACAGCTCCAGCGAGGTAGGCCCAGTCTTTCCTGCTCCGGTGGCACGGGCTCCCTCAGGAAGAGGGAGGAGTACAGAGGAGTCGTGGCCCCTCACCTCCATTTTCTTGGCCTGTAGATTTGCCTCTAGTTGTACACTGAGGTTTGGCCTCTGGTGGCCCCTTCACTTACTTGATAAAATCCTACTCAGCATTGAATTCAAGATCCTTCGTGACTTGGCCCCCGCTACCTCTGCACAGCCTCTTCTCCCTGTGTTGCCTCCATATTCTGGTTACAGCAGGCCACTTGCTCAAATATGGCATACGCGTTCCTGCCTCTTGCTGCTTCCTGCCCCTGAACATTTGCTAATGCTGTTTCCGCCACCGGAATGCTCTTCTTCTTTCTTTTCCTCCCGGTGGGATCCCATTCGTCCTTCTAGGCCCAGCTTCTCTGTCCTCTCTTGTGTAAATCTTTCCCTGACCTGTTTAGTTGCTTCCTCTGCCCTGTTGTATAAACTCTCTTATAACTTATTACATTGTTACACATCATAGGTTTGCTGTTTTTTTTTAATGTTGTACCTTTTCTTTTTGGTCTGGATTACCTGTACCCTTGTGCTAGGACATGCATGGACTGTGACCATTTCAATCTCTGAATCCTCAGTCCTTAGCACAGGGGCTGGCGGGCATCAGTAAATGTTTGGTGAGTGCGTGTCTGAGTCGATGACTCTCCACTGTGCTTTCTCTCCTAGAATGTTCCCACAGGCCCCAACAATAAGCCCAAACTACCTGTGGTGATCTCACAGTGTGGGGAGATGTAGTCCAGAGCGAGACTGATCAGGTATGTGTGTCTTTCTCCTCCTGGTAAGGATTCCCCAGTGAAGTCAGCACGGTCTAGCAGAAGGAACTTTAGACTTGAAAACGTGGGGAGTGAGCCCATTTCCTCTCTCTGTGACCTTGGGGAAATCACTTCCCTTCTCTGAGCCTGTCTCCTCATCTGTCAAATGGAGGTAATATTTATTTCTTAGGCTGATCGTAAGGATCTAAAGAGAAAGGGTTATTAGGGCATTTTACTCCTACCACTTTGTGGTTGACAGAGTATCAACCTGAAATGTTTAAATAAACATTAAAAAAAATTAAAAAGGGCCATCTGGGTGGCTCAGTTGGTTAAGTATCCAACGCTTGATTTTGGCTCAGGTCATAATCTCACAATTTATGAGTGTGGAACCTACTTGGGATTCTCTCTCTGCTCCTCCCCTGTTCTCTTGCTCTCTCTCAAAATAAATAAACTTAAAAAAAAAAACCTGACAATATACTATGTTTGTAGCATATAGCTTATTTTACCCTTCTCTTACAATTTGAATAGTTATACATTCTGAGTCTTTGTTCTTTATTTTATATGTTGTGACTATTTTGCCCAGAATGTATTTTAAGCAAAAAGCTAACAATGTGTTGCTTACCTTAACTTTGGTGATGTCCTTTGTTAAACAGAAGTTCTAAATTTTGATGAGGTCAAACTTATCAGTTGTTTCTCTTAGGGCTTTTGTGGTTGTGTCTTCTTTACGAAAGTCCTTCGTATCTCAGATCATAATGTCTTTTGTATTTTTTCTAATATTTCTGTGATTTTATTTATAAACTTAAAAATTATCTAGAAGTTATTTTTCTTTTCTCTGCCTTTTTTTTCTGAATGGAGATCTAGTCAAATGTCAGAGCATTTTAATAACTGTACATACCTCTGTGACTTAATTTGTGTTCATAGCATCTGGCACTTACAGGCATTTATTAAAAATTTACAACATGAGTTCATGGAGAGGGAGAATGTCAGGCATTTTAGGCAAGGAACTGGTGGTAGCAAATGCTAAGGGAGGCATGCACAAGTGTGCGCTAAATGCTGCACGTGGTCCTCTCATCCAGCCAGATGGTCCCTTCAGGCACAGGCGACACCCTGAGCTGTCTCTTCTACCAGAACTGGAGGTTCCTAGGGCACAACCTGCTGTCCCCCTTCAGTAGTGGCTGGCAATTCCTCCCACTTATTTCTTTGCTGAACCTAAGTTAGGCTACCAGATCATTTTCCTTTTAGGGATTGACCCCTGATCACTATTGGAGGACAGAGAGGAAAAGAACAAAGTTTAGAAATTTTTTGTTTGGGAGCCTCATTTCCATATTTTTCTGAGTCCCTGACAGAGTTTGTGGCAATCCTTTTGGGGGTTTGATTTCTGAGGGTGGTGCTCACAACCCTCCCTTCCTCGTCCTTTAATAACAAAGGGCACATAAACCTTTGCCCCCGTGGAAGCCTCTCTTCTCAGCCTGCAACCCAAGCATAACAGATCCCCCAGGGGCCAGTTGATGTTCCAGAGGCTTCTAGACCAGAACTGTCCAGTAGAAACTCCTTTCTGTGATGGTGGAAATGTTCTGTATCTGTGCCATCCATCATATAGCTCCCAGCCACATGTGACAGTTGAGCACTAGAAATGTGGCTGATGTGACTGAAGGGCTGGATTTTTTATTTTTTTTTATTTTATTTTAATTAAATTTAAATATAGTACTTCCAACTCAGTCTCCTACCCCTGACATGCTCAGAATTGAATCTTTCATAGCTAATACTTAGGGGCAATATAATAATAGCGGTTATCATTTATTGCATACTTCTTGTGGTCAGATATTGAGCTAAGAACTTGAATGATCTGATTTAACTTTACCAAAAATCCTTATCATAAGTTTTAAGGTGTTAGGGAATCTAGGTAGCAGCCTGACCTAAAAGGGCCCTGCTTTGGGTTTCTCAGTAATGTAATGTGGGAGAAAGTAAGGAAAAGTAGAGATTAATTCTCTGGGGAGAATGGGAGTATCATCCCATTATTTTTCTTCCTAGCGGTTAAAGTTACAAGCGTCTCTAATTCCCACGGGAGTCTTTCAGGTCCCCCAGGTTATTTGGGACAGGATAATGGTTGACAGCCAGTACAGATGCTGTTTTCAAGCCCTATTGAGCAGTGTTTCTCAAACTTTACTGCCCTTACGAATCACCAGGAGATCTTGTTAAAATGTTGCCTCTAATTCAGTGGGTCTGGATGGGGCCAGAGATTTTGTCTTTCCGACCAGCCCTCAGGAGATGCTGATGCTCTCTTTGAGTGGCAAGGCTGTAATGGAATCACAGAGCCTGCTTTTTCGTTGAGAAGCCACCATATTCCAATCAGAAAAGACCCAGGAGGTCCTCTCTTGGCGGTCCTGGTCCAGCAAGAATCGACTGCCTCCAATTCAAAGTGTCACCTAATCATGCGTGTGGGGCCTTGTGCCTAGGCTCTGGAAATAAATGAAGATGGGATGGAGATAGAAGACAGGTACAGTGACTCTCAGCACTACTTCCCTAGGAAGCACTTCCTTCTAGAACTTCTGTGTTTTGCCTTAGGTCCTGACTTTGGTTTTAGTGAGGATGAAGTTTTCTGTACAACTCTAGATGTAGAAACCATGCTTTTATCTCTGTGGGTCCTGTGAAAGCTTTTTATGAGGAATTTGGTTAGGTATACATATGTGAACCTTGGCCTCAGGGTTTGCCCGCTCTAGTCTGATGCCCGCTCTAGTCTGAACTGGGTTCTTTGCTCCTTACAACCACTTGGGGGCTGATGGAACCTCTGTTTTGAAAGCCAGAGAGTCTCTTGGAATAGAGAGTGGTTGTGAGCTCTGGCAGCCCAGCTAGTCTGAATTGTGGCCCTTCCGGTTATCCACAAACCTGGTGCCTGTAGCAAGCAGTAGATAGCTTTCTTCTTTCAGTGTTTCCCGAATTTCCCTAAGAATCGAATCACTTGGGGGCATTTGTTAAACCTACTAATTCCCAGATCCCTCCCCTGGAGAGTCTGAGTGAGTGAGTTTGAGGTAGGATCCTGGATGCTGTGTTTGTTAACAAGCAACTAAGATGCTTCTTATCAGAGAAATGTGGGTAACCTGTTTTAGGTAGTGCTGTGATAAATATCTTTTAACATTTGCAACTTAGAAAAAGTATATAATTAGCACAACACATAATTTTATGGTTATTATAACAGACCTTATTAAAGTTGTGATTATGTTAAAAATTAATTGTACTTATGGATGGTGGTTATGAGGACATTGGTGATGGTGCTGTTGGAATGACTGAGGTTTAGGACACCCTAGCCCCAGCTTCTAGGATTACCTGTAGATGTGATATGTTACTATAGACGAAGGTTATGAAAGACTTGTTGGTGGCACATGGACGGGTCCTTCATTCCTTCAACTAAGCACCACTTAATTGAGATGGGTCCTGTGCTGCATATGAGGCTGCAGATTTGAAAAGCCCAGTTCCTGCCTTCAAGGAACTCACGGTCTCTTGAGGAAACTGACAACTACAGTAGAGTAAAGCGCTGGACTGGGAAAAGTAAGGGAAGCCAGAATACCAGTGTCTGCCTGGAGTGGTTTGGGAAGACTACAGAAGGGATGATGCTTTGGCTGAGTATATGAAAGAAGAGAGTGTCTCCAGTAGCTAAAACGGGAAGGTATTCTGGGCAGAGGGAACAGCATGAGCAAAGTGTAAAGACACTGCTAATAATTCCATATGGCCAAAGCAGGAAGGTATGAAAGAAAAGCAAAGGGTAAGAGGTAAGGCCAGTGGAGGCCAGGGCCAGCTATAGCACCAGTGTAGGCTGAGACATTCATATGTTATCATGGGGGTAGGCTTTAGGCAGTATGCACCTTTTCTCCCCCTGGGGTGAGAGTCCATGGTACTCCCGAGGTTCTCAAAAGGCAGCCTGGCCCTCCAAAAAGAACCAGGCCAATGGGAGCCACTGGAGGATTTTGAGCAGGAAAACACGGTGATCGAATTGTCCTATTCTGAAGATGATTCTGGCAGCAACGTGGAGAGTAAGCTGAGGCTGGTGAGGTGTGCACTACAGTAGGCCAGGCCAGAGAACAGGTCCCCCTCGAAAATATGGGCCTAGGGAGCTCCAGAGATATGGCAGCAAATATTTGCATGCCTGCTGGGTGTGTGACACTGTTTGTTCCCTTCCCTGAAAGACAGAAGCCCTGCCAGCTAAAAAAGGGAGGGAAGGGGAAAATGGCTCCTTTCCAGTCCAATCCAGTACAAAGGCAGAGCTCCCAGCCTCGCAATCAGGTGTCACACACATTGAGGTACACCATGCCAGCAAAATACCACATAGCCTCAAAGGTAGATCTGTATATATGTTGGCAGATTTCTGGAGTACATTAAGTGACAAAGTCAAGATAGAGTACATTTGAGGGGCGCCTGGGTGGCTTAGTCGGTTAAGCGTCCGACTTTCGCTTAGGTCATGATCTCGCGGTGCGTGGGTTCGAGCCCCGCGTCGGGCTCTGTGCTGACTGCCCGCTCAGAGCCTGGAGCCTGTTTCAGTCTGTGACTCCCTCTCTCTCTAACCCTCCCCTGCTCACGCTGTCTCTCTCTCTCCCCTAGAAATAAATAAAAAAATAAAAAAAAACATTTAAAAAAATTAAAAAAAAAAAGTGAGTACATTTGAATAACTATTTTCGAAATTATGTAGTGATATATAGCCAACTGTTAGTAACAGTTCTTTCTGCAGTGTAGAGAGCAGAGTCCTTTTTTTCCCGTTACTAGTGTCATGTATATGCTTGAAATTTCTATACTGACCGTGTATCTTAGAAATATACACCGTATGTACATAGTTTTAACAGATCCTCATTCCTCTCAGCTGCTCCCAAGAACATGTGGCTGACCTCAGCCTGTCAATCACTCCTGGTCACTCCACCTCCTCCCAGGCATAGGCACAGTCAATGGTGCCTTCCTGGGTGCCCCCACAGCACTTGGTTCATCTCTCTACACAGCATTTAACACAGCATATCACAAATGTGTTGGCCTGGTTTTCTCTAGACAGAACTCCTTGAGGCAGGGACCATGGTGACTGACACACACAGGGCCTGGTCTGTGATGGAGCTTCGGTCCTGGAGCACCATGGAACTTACAAATCATGTTTATGCAGTTTTGTACATTCTGCTTGGGGGCTCAGGGTTAAACTTCTGTCTGAGCCTGCAGTATGATTCCAGGACTCGCTGTCCCCTGGAGGAAAAGGGGTGTGGCCATGTGTAGGGGGCGGGAGACCATAGTTTCTGAGTGTACTTACCCTGTTCTTTTAGTAAAACCAACTCCAAGGCCATAAACAGAGGGTGTGGACTTTACTTTCTCTATAACCCTGGGACCAAAACCTGCAAGGAAGAAGGCTTTCTCTTTGTTCTGAGTTCTACAGAGAGCCATCAAGGTCTGATAAAAAGCACACAGACTTTGGAGCCAAGTAGACCAGGAAGCCCCATCACTGTCAAACCATTAAACTCTTGGGGACCCTAGTTTCCTCTTTTACTTAATTACAGGCAATATGTACTGCACAGAGTTTGTGAAGGATAAATAAATGAGATGATACGTGTGGCTATAAATGTTAGTTTCTTTCTTCTTGGTTCTTGTGTAATACACCTCTTAACTTACCCTGGGGAAGCAAAGATCTGACCTAGGGCAAGAGTCAGACCAGTTCTGTGCTTTTGGGCAAAGCAGGTTAGGAATGTAGAGAAGAGCTGGGAGTGTTGTCTCTCATGGAAAGTCCCCTTCCAGTGCCTCTTCCATCCTTAACAGACTTCCTTGTCTCTGCCATTGTAGGCCTTCCCTGGCTCTGGGTGACGTTATTGAGTAAGATAATCTGGATTGGCCCCTGTGTTTGCTTCCCTGCCTGCTGCCGCCCTTTTTGATCAAGAGACCTTGGAAGTGTCACAGATTCAGAAACCCAAGATTTTCTGTTTAAGTTTTCGACTGTAAATAAAGTGGTTGGTTTTTGTTTTTGTTTTGTACCCATGTTGTTTTGTAATGGTTGTAATAACAGACTGTCTCCTCATGCCTTAGCTTCGGCTGGGAAGCCTGGCCCTTGCCACGGGCTAGTGAGGACCAGAGCCGAAATGTAGCTGTGACTAGGTGATGTCTCAGACCTGCAGGCAGTTGTAGCAGCCCCCTCTCGGGCTCCAGCTGCTGGGCAAAGATGGTAGAGCCCCAGGGCTAGAAGCACTCTTTATTCCAAGGATATTCCCAGTAGGTTCAGTTTGGTTGGTTCTAGAACCTGGGGGAAATGGGTCACTAACTTGGGATAGTTTTGGATGGGAGACCATTTGGTAGAAGGTGTCTTGATCATGAGGAAGTGGGAATAATTTACTCAAAAATCTTCTTTTCAACCTGGGGTCATTTTATAAACAGCAGAGGTCTTGCTCCCCTTTTCAGAGCCCCAGTTTTCTTCCCCTTTCAGAGCCCCAGTTTTCTCATCTGTAAAATGGGGATAATAATACCTATCTACCTCATAGCACTGTTGAAAGGGTCCAATACGAGAATGGATGGGAAGGTAACTTGTAAACAGTACCATGCCTTGGAAATGCTTATCTTGAAAGGACCTAGCCCACCTAGAAAGATCCCACTGCGCATAATGTTCAGGAGGTTAAGGGAGTTACATGGTATTGCTTTCATGAGGCAGCTTCTATGCTATCCCATTCCTACTTTTGCCCCTCTTGGCTCAGGGGCAGGGATGACTCCTAACTCCTGGCAGTGGCAGAGGTAGCACAGAGCTGACTTCTATGACAGAAGAGAACCTGCTTACATGTGCCATTGCAGTGTATCGGGGTCCAAGGGAGCTGGTGAGATATATAAGGTCCCTTCAGTATAGGTATTTGCAACTCTCTGTAGCTAAGCAAATAGGGTTCAGGAAATGAAGGGAAGAGAGGACTGACCTGGCAGAGGAGAGATCTTTAAGTTACTAGACAAGGTGGAATTAGAGAGAGGAAAGGGGATGAGCAGCTGGATCCTGAGCTGACGTTCTGGTGATGGGCCATTCAACTAAATTCACTTACACTTGGCACCTTCATTCTAGGCCAGCCTCTTTCCTGGCCACAGGAGCTGCAAGTGAGTAGGATGTGGCCCATGCTTGTGGCAGGAGACAGGCACATTTCCATTCAATGTGGTATTAAAATGTGAGCCTTAGGGCAGGAAATGTAGGTCGTTTTGTTTTGTTTGACTGCTATGTCCCCACACCTAGAAGAGGTAAGTATCTGGTACCTAGTAAGTGCTGAAGAAATACCTGTTGCGTGAATGCCATGTGCGAGATGCTGGGGTAAGCTGGGGGTTGGGGGAAGGGGGTGCCAGCAGGGGGAGGAGTGAAAGGAAGAGGTAACCTTTGTGGTAAGTATTGATGGATTGGTTGGAATTAGCCAGGAGATAAGGGTGGAGAGGGCTTTCTAGGAAGAGGAACTATGTTTTGGGGCCGGAGTCTGTTAGGGATAGAGGACAAGGTGCATGTTATGTTGCAAAGGAGATTCTTGGAATGAACTCTCTTGCCTTTCACACCACTTAAAGGTAGGCGCTGGGGTTGTCTACACTGGTTGCCATGCTGGGCAGTGTGGCAGGGGGCCAGCAAAACTGCGGAGTGGAGAGTTCCCACCTTGGAACAGGGGTTGAATTTTGGCATGAACTATTTACCCTCTAGGGCTTCAGTACCATCTTGGTAGTGGTCTGGAGGTGGTTACAAGGAAACTCGTTTCTTAAATAACTTGTCTTTATGCTCACTGAGCATGAAGAGAGAGCTTAGTGAAATAATCGAATAAGTAATGATACTTTTAAGTAACATTTTAAAGACAAATGTTACAGAATTTACATTTCTGCTGAGAAGCCATCCCTTCAAAGCAGTTACATAGGAAAGGTTGCTCATTTATTTGCAGAGGTGCTGGTCCCATGATTCTAAGTGTCTTTGTAACTCTACCTTGGGGAAAAAGTCTCAAGCCAAAGGGCACACTTTTAAGTGTCCCCAGTGTTGGCAAAACTGCCTTTTGAGAAAACATTTTCTTTTTAACAGTCAAAAGTTATCTGGAGCTGGGGTGGCTGGGTGGCTCAGTCAGTTAAGCACTGGATTTTGGCTCAGGTCATGATCTCATGGTTTGGGAGTTCGAGGCATGCATTGGACTCTATGCGGTTTGGCACCCAGCCTGCTTGCTATTCTCTCTCTCGCTCTCTCTGCCCCTGCCCTGCTTGTGCTGTCCATCTCTCAAAATAAATTAATTTTTAAAAAGTTATCTGGAGCTGGAACAGATGAGTAGCGGCTCTAGAATCCACCTATTCTCTCCATACGTATTGTTGCTGTAAGCCTTCTTCACCTGTATTACTGGCACAGCTGTCCACCTGCTGCACTACCTTCTCCAATCCATTTTCTATACCACGTTATTCATATAACAAAGTTCTTTTTTTTTTAGTTTTTTAATGTTTATTGATTATTGAGAGACAGAGACAGCATGAACGGGGGAGGGGCAGAGAGAGGAACACACAATCCAAAGCAGGCTCCAGGTTCTGAGCTGTCAGTACAGAGCGGGATGTGGGGCTCAAACCCACAAACCGTGAGATTGTAACCTGAGTCGAAGTTGGCTGCTCAACCAACTGAGCCACCCAGGCACCCCTCGTATAACAAATTTCTTAAGATACTGTCTTTTCGGTACTAGGCTACATGCTTCAGGAACTCACAGTCTGAAGAGAGGAAGATTTAATTTGTGCAACACAGTGTGTTAGGATACGAGGGTCTCCTAGCGAAGTAACATTTGAGGCAAGACCCAAAGGATGAAGAGTTAAGCAAGCAAAATAAGAAGAGACAAAGGAAGAACATTATAAGTAGAGGGACTAGTATGTGATAGCTCAAAGGAAGCAAGTCTAAAAAGATCACCTGTAAGGCTGAACAAGGAATGTGAAAGAAGTGTCAGAAGTAAGCTTAGAGAAGTCCTGCAGAATCCTGTAAATCACAATAAGGAATTTAGACAGTAGTAGTCACTGAAAGATATGACTGTCATGATCAGATAGATGTTTTCCAAAGAACACCTTGGATGTCCTGGTGGAGAATGTTAGAGAAAGAAAGAGGTAGAGACTGGCTAGGAGGTCACAGCAGTGCTCTAAAGAGAGGGGTCAGCAACTGGTTGGCAGGTCAGATCACATTCCCTGTTTTTCAATGGCTCAGAAGCTAAGAATAAGAATTTTTTTAATGTTTAAATAGTTGAAACAAGATTTTGTGACATGTAAAAATATGAAATTCAAAATTTCAGTGTCCATAAATAAAGTTTTCTCGGAACACAGGTGCACTTGTTTATTGATTGGCCGCTTTCAGGCTGAAGTTGAGCAGCTTAGACAGAACTGTCTGAACCCTACAGAGCTTAAAATATTGGCTATCTGGCCCTTAGAGATGATGTTTGCCTACTCCTGCTCTAAGCAATAGAGGATTGCCTACACCAGTGTCATGGCGGTAGGAATGAAGAGCCTCTGGTTTGGCATTTAGAGATACTTATGACTGATTGGGGGAGGCCTTTAGGAGGTGGGAGTGACAGCCTAGATGATACTGCTGGGGTAAGGACTACTGCACTAGCTTACTCCCTCCCTACTTCCTTTTTTACCCCTCTTCAACCCATTCTCACCCCTCTACAACCCATTCTCCACACCCAGTAGCCTTTAAAAAAAAAAAATCTTCCACTCCCCACTGACAATTACCCTTTTCACTATTGCCCTAAGGATAATTTCAAATAAAATGTTACTAATTGGAACCTGCCTACCTTTATAACCCAAAGTCTTCATTATAGTCTTACTCGACTACTTTACTTCTATTTCTCCCAGACCCCCATCTTCTTGCCTCTAGGCTTTTCCATAAACCTTCTTGCTCCTGGAGTCAGCGCTCCACCTTCTTGCCGCCAACACTCCCAAAATGCTTTGTGCTTTTGCAGAGCTGGAGTATTTGTGCAGTGTTGGGTGTTTAAATTTCTGTCTTCATCCGCAGACTGAATTTAAGGCAGAAAATGACTCGTGAAGTAAAGCATCCCAGGTCAATAGTAGAAGCTTAATAAAGAACAAATGGAGGTGGAGGACTTCAGCTACATCAGGTGGCAGCCTCATTTATAAATCGTTTGTGAAATGTGAATAGTAATCCCTATTTCACACGGCTGTTGAACGGATAAAATACAAGGGAAATGCCTAGCTTGCTCAATAAACGTGAGTTGAAATTAAACCTGATTTGTGGCCAATACAGAAAGACGTGAATACTTAACGAGACAGTCCTTGTATGCCTGTAAGATGGATCAGAAGGCAAGTCCCCGTGGAGTACATCACCGCCCTCCGCCCTAAATATGCCGAGCAGGAGCGGTCTGAGGGACAGCGTGGCCACGCCAAGGTGACTGCTCCGCCGAAACGGACGCTCTTTGAATGCATACGTTCCAGAAACCCTCGGCTGTGCCGAGAGTACACGGCCATTGTAGAAAAGACGGCTTTATCCGCAGTAATGGTCCAGGGTCACAAGGACCACATTTACGGCAGGGGGAGAGAGGAGGGCCTTCCCTCCACATGGGGCGAAGGTGCCGTCGGGTCCCCTTCCAAGCTCCCCGGGTCAGGACGGGCAATCTCGGCTCGAGCGTTTCTCTGTTGCCCTTCCTTCGGCCAGGACCCAGCCCTGGACGTGGGGCCCGCCCGCCCGCGCCGCTGCCTCGTGAAAGTCACGTTCACTCTGCCCATCCTCTCGGGTACTCTATGGTTCTCGTGGTGACTCTACTCTAATTCTAGTTCCGGTCTCTATGGCGGCGGCGGAGGCAGGAACGGTTGTAGGTCGGCCGAATTAGCCGCCTAAGAGCCAATGAGAATGGAGGAGTGATAAAGTATTAGCCAATAGAGGCCAGGAGTCGGGGTCAGGTGGTGAGATTGGCAGTACTACTGGCCAGTGGACGATGCTTGGGGCGGGTCGATCGCAGGGCTTATCCCGCCCGTCCCGCCATTCTCGCTAGTTCGATCGGTAGCGGGAGCGGAGAGCGGACCCCAGAGAGCCCTGAGCAGCCCCACCGCCGCCGCCGGCCTAGTTACCATCACACCCCGGGAGGGGCCGCAGCTGCCGCAGCCGGCCCCAGTCACCATCACCGCAACCATGAGCAGCGAGGCCGAGACCCAGCAGCCGCCCGCCGCCCCCCACGCCGCCCCCGCCCTCAGCGCTGCCGACACCANTGAGATGACCGCCACCGTAGTCTCGGTCCTACCTTTCGCGCTCTGCTCCTTGGGTAGGCCCTGCGGGCTTGAAAGGGGTTAAGCATGGGTTGCTGGTTCCTTCTGGTGTGGTAGTGAGATTTCGTTTTTCTTGAAGGCTGAAGGGATCGGGGAATCTAGAGATCCGTCTTTGTTTTGCAGCTAAATATTAATTGAAAGCCATTGGAAGAGGCTGCTTCTGGCACAGAGCGATTTAAAAGCCAAGCGCAGTGAGCGAGCCAACTCTCAGCAGTTAGGGCAAACTGAGGAAACCAGGATCTGGTCTAATTCTCTGAGGCGCATTTTTATCCTTGTCACGTTAGTGAAGTGGATATTGAACAATGTGATGTGACCCACTGGATTAGTAGGTAGAGATTATTTCTAAGTCGTTAGTTAGCCTTTGGAGGGAACAAGGTTTGACAGTGAGGTCTTGTCATCTTGACTGTTCAGGTTATGTCGCCTTTGTTTAACGTTTCAGCACATGATGTCCTGAAGGCCTTGGATCAGTTTCACATTAGGACTACAGGTTTTGTTTGCTCCTGCAGTAGCATGTGGAAGAAACTCCGCTTTTCCCTTTCACAGTTTTTTTTTTTCTCCTACTTTTTTGTCCTCATCTTTAGGATTAGTCGTTTGAGTCAATTGTAGCAATAGTTGTAGTCATTTGTAGCAATAGTGATGATAACGTGCAGCTTTCACACACTACTCTTCCACACACTGTACTCTTCGTGGTCTCCCCTGTGAGCCGGGCATCATTTCCAAGATGGCTGCCAAGCAAGGCTACTAGTGCTGTTGCATATGGGTGTAGAGCATGGTGTGTGCTCCTAGTGTATTGCCCTTCCAGGTAGGGTACCTTCATCTCTGCAGCTTCTTACCTTCTTGCTTCAGAAGGCATTCAACAACTAGATGTTCGAAAGAACATCTGAGAGTAGGAAATAACACTGAATGTTTGTGTAATGGACACTACTGCAAGAAACCAAGTGGGCAAGATCAAGCTTAAAGACAGACATGACTGGCTGATGAAAAACCTTTCATTACTCAACCATAAAGTGTTGTGGAAATGCTCAAAGCAGAAGAGATTGTAAGCATTTGATGGTCTGTTTTCCACGGTTGCAGTTGTGGGGAAACATTTTGTTTCTTCCAAAGTCTTAGGAATTTTCCATCTGTTATTAACACTGTTTTTGTGACAGACCAACTCCACATTTTTTTCATCAGTTTTTTGATAATTGGCTACTAGTGATGAAGGAAGGGAATGCTTGGGTGCTTCTATTTGACCACGTTTTAGTTGCTCTCTGAATGTTAGCATTTCAGTTAATATTTCCATTTTACTCTGATTCTCTCTACTGGACTATACCTTAAAACAATTAGTTCTCAAAGTGTGCTTATTACCTTGGAACGGTATTAAAAATGCAAATTTCTGAGTTTACTTCCAGCGCAGATTCATTGGTTCTGGGGTACATTTTTAACAAGAATTCCAAGTGATTATGTTTTGTGGGCCATGCCTTGAAAAATAATGCATTTAATTGTTGACCCAATGTAATGTTGATGTATACGCTAGAAGGGAGTGTTATTTGCAGGGTTTCCTGTGGTTAGCTTGCAGTTTGTGTGTGCTTTAGAAATTGTATATGTGTGCCTTATGTTTTGCTATATTTTGTTAAGTGGACAGAGGTTAGGATTTTTTAAGTGAACAATTGATATCCGAGATAAAAGTTTATTTATATATTCTTAAGTTTTTTATATCATGAGATGCCATTGCTTGCCAACTTGCAATTAACCCAATTGGTAGTCCTCCAGGGCAGGTTAAATGTAAATTAAAGAACTATAGTCTGGAAGTTTGCAACTTGGTTGGGTTTGTAGACAGGGGTGGAGGCACCTGGCTGTCGACGGGGGAGGGAGGGTTGTGGGGAGGTAGACACTGCTGCTTCTGTATAAAGGAGAGGACGTGTGTATGTAGTCTTTGGGGTTATTACTGCAACTCTGTAATTTTATGGGAGTTCTGTGAGTTATGTTCTAGGTTCTTCAGATTTTTATAATTTAAATTGAAGATAACTTACATAAACTTTTTGAATTTTAAAGAATGTATTTTCATTGTTAATATTTTGATCTAAAGTATTACCTATGAAAATAATGGTCTTGTAAGAATTATATTTTAACGCATCTTTTTCTGGTAGTAAGGTGCCTTGTATGAAAGGCGTAAGAGCATAGAGCTTTTAAAACATCAAATGTTTGGGTGCTTTTGTGAGGCTGCAGAATCTAGGAATTCTGAGAAATTCATGGTTAGTCTTCTTGCCCTGTCTTGAGAATGATAATTGGATTATGTGACTAGAGGGGTTTGTTGAACACCACCACCACCCCCCATTGCTTTTCATTGTATTATGAAAAACTTTAAACTGTTGAAAGATGTCATTAGAAGGATGTAACAGGGATCAGTGGTTTCATGGTTTGGTTCTGTTTTTAAAATCTGGAAACCTAATTTTGTCTTTGCTTCCAGCTGTTTAGGATTAATCCATGCTTCCCAAACTCATGAAAAGTTACCATGAGTCAGTAACATTTTCAGTGGGATATGGATCTTTCATAGTGACCACAAGAGAAATCCTGTTCTTCACAGTACTTAAAAATACTTAATTAATCATTCTAGAGTTTTGGGGGGTGGGCAAGGAATTTGGAGCAAAGAGAATCCAATAGGGAAGGGGGCACAAACTGGTGACCTGCTAGCTGAATCTACCCCCAGATATTTGTTTGGAAAACAGTGTCTTGAGAAGTATTAGAATTAATTACTGATGCTTAAGTTAGGGGGATTACCCCCAAAATACAAAGTACGCAAGTTATCATTTTAGATCTGGATTTTAGCTTTGGGGCCTGAAGTCCCATGTAAATAAAACAGAGCTGGCTATGAGTATTATTACGACTTTTAAACAGGCATACATTCTCTTTATTTACTGCAGTATGTCAGGCTTCGTTTTCTCCCGTTGTTGACTTCCTGCCTGGCCTCTGTATGCATTTGAATTTATTACCTGTGGTCTAGGAAGATGTATAATAAACCGAGCCAAGAAAGGGGTTAGCTAACTCTTTAGCGAAAAATACTTAAGTCTTGGTTTAGTCTCTCTTTTTCATGTACATATATAACTGATGAAGGTGACTTCCCTCACACGGTGATGGCACATAAAAGTAGCTAATGTTTCTTAAGCACTTAACACCAGGAACTATTGTAAATGTTTTACTTGAACTAAGGTGTTTAATTTTTTAAACCTTTGAGGTGTAGATACTATTGTGAGGACAGAGAGCTGCAGTAATTTGCCCTGGGAAGCACGGCAGAGTTAGGATTTGAACGCTGTTTTCTGACTGGATTTTGTTCATTAGCTGCTGTTCTACTGTCCCTGAAAATAGGCCCTAGCCTAATTTGGTTGCTGTCCACAAAGTTACAGGTAGTTTCTTAGGGTGGCTATTAGCTATTGAAGGACAGTTTTCCTAAGTGATACCTAGCATGTCACTGGAGCTCCTGTATGTGCTGTTAGTTCCCTGGATTTTAGAAGCTTTCTGCTTTGCACTGCCTATTTCATGTAGTTTGGTATTGCAGTAATAGGCCCAGTTTAGTGTGCAGATTGGCTTTACAATTAAAAAGGACTTGCTTAGGGGAGCCTGGGTGGGTCAGTCGGTTAAGCGTCCGGCTCAGGTCATGATCTCGTGGTTCATGGGTTCGNATTAAATTTTTTTTTAAAAAGGACTTGCTTAATAGCTAATAATTGGGATG
This sequence comes from Crocuta crocuta, assembly GCF_008692635.1. NCBI lineage: Eukaryota > Metazoa > Chordata > Mammalia > Carnivora > Hyaenidae > Crocuta > Crocuta crocuta. The sequence goes on from NW_027527936.1 coordinate 2,692,843, forward strand.
CAGTTGAGGAATTGAAGGAGAGAGCAGTTGGCCCTTATCTCATTTCTTGAATCTTTTCATTCTGTCTTTATATGACCTGCAAGCTAAGAACCTTGGGTTTTACCTTTTTAAGGGTTGTTTAAGAATATGTGAGTGTGACCTGACATGGCCTGAAACATTTACTGCCTGGTTCTTGGATTTTAAAATGTATAGACCTGTGGAAAAGTGATTGCCAAGTCTCAGGCTGTTAAAAATCAGACTAGATCACGCACAGTAAGGTCTCTAAATCATTCATAGAAGGCATAGGTAGTCCGTAATATAGTGACTAAATGTGTTGTGGTGGCACTAGGGAAGACTTTTTGTGCTACTAAGGAAGGATGGGTGGATGGAAGCATAAAAATGATATATCTAAGTAGTCCTTAGATCATGATATATCATTGGCAGTCTTGAAAAAGCACTGTTATTGGTTGAGGGGGAGGGGTTGTTTTGATAATCAGAACTGAGGCTTTTCAGACAATGGGTTGTATGCAAGGGACTTCAGGATTAATTTACATGCTGGTTGTGTTAGCCGGTGATCTTAAGTTGGCCAGAAGTCATCCTTGTTCACGAAGTCACTGATAATGTGTAAAAGCTTTTCATCTTAAGTCTAGAGAACCAGCATATTCTATTCATCTGTTTTCCGAGTACTGGGGCTGTTACTACCGAGTTTTCTCTACCTTTCACTCTTAGCCTTTGCAAACTGCAATCCAGCTCACCTGAGGCAGAATTGTAGAAGATAATATGGGGCATAGTGTGCCTGCCGGGCATAAGGAGTCTTTGGTAGAAAAACAAATAAAAAGATAAGTGGGGTTTATGATCTTATGGCCATCTGCAGAACTTGGAAATTGGTGTCTGTATGCTTTGGGCATACAGACGCTAAATCCTAGGTTTTTATGACGGTAGAATTAATAATTTGCGTAGTTGAGCAATTTAAGCTGTTAAAAGGGCATAGTGTAATCTGCAGCAAGGTAATAGGATAAGAGCATCTAGTTATGGGTAGATGAACTTACATGTTGGGTTTCATTTAAGGCAGTGTTGTGGATTGGCAAAAAAGAAAAAGTTGCCTGAAAATTCAGGATTTTTTTTCTTGCATTTATTAATTTTCAGAAACAAAGACCGAGCACAAGTGGGGGAGGGGCAGAAAGGAGGAGACACAGAATATGAAGCAGGCTCCAGGTTCTGAGCTGTCAGCACAGAGCCCAGCGCGGGGCTCGAACCCACGAACTGAGAGATCATGACCTGAGCTGAAGTCACAGCTCAGCTGACTGAGCAGCCACCCAGGGGCCCCAAATTTTAGGACATCTTAAAACACTTTAATCTGGATAAATATAGTAGTATAGGAGTTTAGTGCTGGCTACATGTTTTTACCTTCATTGTGCTACATTAGGAACTTTTAAGAGACTTCTATTTAAATCCCAGAAGTATTTTTTAATTTTATTTTAGCATTTTTCCCAACTTAAAAACAGTAACCCGCTTTTGTTCTTCAGCTGTTCACTATCTGTGATTCTTTTTTCCTTGAAGTCAGTACTGTGTCCTCATTTGCTGAATAAGGACAATACTAGTTAGGTGTGAGAAAACCAGAGGTGGGGTTTTTGTGAAAAATAGTATAAATAATGCCCTTAATAACAGCAGGAGGTGGAGTAAGTAGAATAGCAGAGAGCATACACCTGAAAGCAGGAGAACAGGACTGTGTGCTGTATGGAATGACACTGTTGGAATATTGCTGTCTGTACAGTAACCATTAGACTTGTATGGAAGTGTAGTTAGTGTATGCATCTGAGAGACTGAATTTTTGTAATTTGAATTTTAAAACATACCCAATTTAGTGTTTGTTTTGAACCACTTTTGAACAGCTTGCATTTGTGAACCTACTTTTCAGAAGTGTAAAACACAGAGCAGATTATAGAGGCTTAGTATGAAAAAAATGTAAAATACTCGGCATTTTTAATAACGAATTTGTACAGGTTTAAATGTAAAACCAATTTTACCTGTTTTTACTTTATTGTGGCTACTGGAAAATAAACTTAGATAGAGATTTCACCATATTGTCCAAAAGTAGTGCATTCCTGTGAAACCTTTAGTGAAAGCGAAATGGTGTAAAAGTTAAAGTGAACTTTCAGATAACCGGGCAAACCTGTATTTAGCTTGCATTTTCTTTTGGGCAGCAGTATGGGTGGGTTGAGGTTTGATTATAGTGTGGCCTTTAGGTGAGTATTTTATCCCCACCATCCAAATAAGGTAACTTGCCCTAGATCATGTGGCTGGTAAAGTTTCAAACCTGCTTCTTGATGATCCATTTTGGTCAGCTTATTTTAATTGCTGCTTTTCCCTCTTTGGTAAGATCTGTATCTAGTAGCCATGAGCACATATTATTTGTCAGTATTACGATAGATAGGGGTCTACTCCACAGCTGTTGGTTTTTTTTTTGTTTTTTTTTTTTTTTTTTCTCTAGGAGAGAGAGAGACAGCGTGAGCAGGGGAAGGTCAGAGAGAGAGGGAGACACAGACTCTGAAATAGGCTCCAGGCTCTGAGCTGGCAGTCAGCACAGAGACCGATGCGGGGCTCGAACCCACGAACCGCGAGATCATGACCTAAGCAAAAGTCGGACGCTTAACCGACTAAGCCACCCAGGCGCCCCAACACAGCTGCTTTTATGACTTGTGATCCCAGAATGGTTTCTACATTAGGGGAGGGGATATGGATCACAGCCTTCATCTATTTACATGGAATAACTTGTAGAGCAGGGGTTTAATGATGGTGCCTCAGTTGTGAGCACTGAATGGTATGTACAGTTAAAGCACTTGGGACAGTATTTGGAACTTAAATCCCTTAGTAAGGTAAGCTGCTGTGTCTAGGTTTTCCCATTTTGCAAGTGAAGGAGATCTAGTGAGGAGGAGGCAGCTTTCCGCTTTCCAGGGTTGCACAGCTGTTAATAGTGGAATGAGGACTAAAACTTTGATTTTCTCTTAGCAGTACCTTGAATTTCTGCACAGTCACTTAAGTTGCAACTGGATTGACTTGGTGCATCCAAACTGTAGTATTCTATCTTGGCTAAAACTGCATTTTTTTGAGCTGTCAAATAAATGTCTTCTTAAAATCAGATGCACTTTGACCTTGGTAATTCCCTAACAGGCTGGTTTGTTGTCAAAAGACTTAAATGAGTGCTGTCGTCTAGCACTACAGCAATTAATGACCCTGTATTCGTTTCCACATATCTTTGTACCTGCAGAACATCTAAAGCTGTCTTCCAGGGGATGGCATTGTATATATCACCTACCTTGTATTTTTAGGAAAATCTATTCTAACTAGATAAGTCGCTTCGGTAAATTTTTTGTAGTGCATGGTATATTCTGTATGTACATAGTCACTTGCAGCTATATTAGAAGAATTGATGTATAGGCTACCCAGATATGCAAGTGGCATTATCAGTAATGAAAATTTCTCTCTGTAGAAGTTCCGTTTTTAGTAAATTCAGTGCATGTTAAAACAATGTAAAATACATTGATTTGATTCAAAACTCAATAAATGTACTTATTGAAAAGTCTCCTGGGTGGCACCTGAGTGGCTCAGTTGGTTAAGCATCCGACTTTGGCTCAGGTCATGATCTCATGGTTCGTGAATTTGAGCCCCGAGTCGGGCTCTGTGCTGACAGCTCAGAGCCTGGAGCCTGCTTCAAATGCTGTTTCTCTCTCTCCCTCCCTCCCTCTCTCCCTCTCCTCTCTCCCTCTCTCCCTCCCCCCCTCTCCCCCTCTCTCCCTCTCTCCTTCTCTCCTTCTCTCCTTCTCTCCCTCTCCCCCTCTCCTCCTCTCCCCTCTCTCCCTCCCTTCCCTTCTCTCCCTCCCTTCCCTTCTCTCTCTCCCTTCCTTCTCTCTCTCTCTCAAATAAACATTAAAAAAAAATTTTTTTTGAAAAGTCTGCTAGCATACCAAATAATTCTTTACCTAGTTCTCTAGCTCCTGACACTTCACGCCAATTATGGCCTACGGTGGTCAGCTCTGCCCCTATTCAGAGTTCCTGTTCTAGACTTTGCCAGCCTTTCCTACTCTACCAGTTTTTCATTGTACTTCTCCTTGGGCCCTAGGTTTAAAATTCAAGTGTGTTGGAGATTTTAAGTAGTGATGTCTATGGAACTATTTGTATGATGCCTGAGGACCTATTTGACAGGTGGGCATTATTGCAACCATTAATTTTCTAGGTGTTCCTAATATTCAGCTTTATTCAACATAAAGGTCAGTTTTCGGTCACGTGCCTTGAGTAGTTTTTGCAGTGTTCTGCGTGTGTGTAGGTTTTGGGGGGGTTTTTTGTTGTTTTTTAATTTAAAATTTTGTTCCCATAAATTAAATGTCCTCATGCTGCGCACATTCTTTGCAGCATTTGTTCCATGGTTCAACAAGGAGCCAGCAGTCAGTAAGCCAGTCAGCCTAGTTCATTGTAACCTTTGTTACTTTTGTCATGAAACATTAGAACTGTTATTGTGCTCATTCTCTCTGATCTGTACAAAATGAAGAGGGGGGAGTCAATAAAGATCTGGAAATCTATTTCTCCTATGGTGTTTGCTTATAATAAATATCATTGCCTTCACCCGTGTCGTAGTTAAAGAGCTAGAAGCTCATTCTCCCATTTTCCTCTCACTTCCAAAATCCATTTATCCATAAAGTTTCCCCTACTTTTACCTCAAGAAAGAGCTCTCAAATACGCTCCCTCACACACAGACCCTTAGTCTAGGCTTCCATCAATCCTGGTCTGGACTTCTAGAATATAATATCTGATAATGTTATCATGGTATTTTCTTCTACTCAGAAGCCTTTGCTGGCTCCTTTACCTCTGTGATAATTTAGCTCTTGTTATTTACCCTTCCTCACAGCTGTATTCCTCATGCCCCAGCCAATTTGAACTCCCACTTGCATTGAATTCGCTAGTTGCTGATTTACCCATCTCCATGACCTCTTTTCTGTCTACCTCCAGAACATCTTTCTTGTTTTCCGTTAACTTTAAGATTTGAGGCAAATATTGCCTTAACACTACTTTTAAAGTCCTAAAGCAGGTTTTGCAACCGTATTTCTTCAGCACAGTTTGACAAGACATTTAATGATTGCTGTAAAATGGTGTTTGATATGAAGCGAAGGGGTTGTGTGCTAGTAGGAAACTGTCCATCTTCACTTCCTTAGTTCACCACCACAGTGCTTGCCACAGGAACGATGGGGGTATTATTGACGGCGCTCACGTTTGGACTTCGTTGTGGTCTTTAAGAACAGTTTTAGCTGTTTGACAAAATTGAGCAGAAAATAGATTTTCCATGTACTCCATGGCCATGCATGCAGCCTCCGGGAGAGGGTTGACTCCTGCACGACCTCTCCCGCTATCCAGCACCATAGTGGTGAGTGACAGTTGTTAAATTCAACAAGCTTACATTGACACATTATGACATCACCCAAAGCCCATAGTTTACCTGGGACTTATTCCTGGTCTAGTAACAACATTCTGTGATGGTTTTTTAGGAGTCCCCTTTATGACCTCAAGGAGAGCTTGGGAATTGGAAATGGTGAGGAAGAACTGAGAAAGGAGGAAGCTAGTAATTAATGGAATGAGATATATTTATGGTCTCCTACTTAAATAAGTAACAGTGCTCTAGGAGTAAGAGTGGGGTGGCTGGAACATTGTTCATGTTTAGTGGATAAGGTAATCCTACAGGTAGTCCTAAAGTTACAACTTAGTTGGTAATCTCTTAGTCTTAAAAATGAAACAAAAACAAAACTCTCTGCTTTAAATTTCCTAATGGTTGTTTGGCAGCCAGAAGGTCCCTGTGACCATAGGAAAAATAGGAGGTAATGCACAGAGAACCAAGCTTATAGCTTAATCTTTGGCAACATGAAATGTATTCCATTTTCTGACTTGTTCAACTTGGTTCTGTCTTGTAGGAATGACACCAAGGAAGATGTATTTGTACACCAGGTGAGTGCTTGTGTGAATGTTTCCAATTCTGGATTTAAGGGTTGTGAGAAGGGGATGGACGTTTTCTCAGCTATTGTTCCTTACAAAAAGGTTATTCTATCCAACCACCAAACAATTTAGTTCCCGTAGGAAGTGTTTAAATGTATACACTAGAATATTGGTGACTCAATTAAAACAGGTATTTCTCAAATGGGTGTTTTGTTAATGTAGTTTTTTGAATGACGAAATCTACTCCTAAATTTTTAAACCAGTTTCAGAGGAAGAAGAAAAAATCTCCATTACCCTAAGCTTGAACTAATAATGCTATAAATACACACAAAATTTGGTGAGGTGTTTGCAAACGCTGCTAGGTTGTAGCTCTGTGGTAGAGACAAAATCAGTGATCATGGCAGGAAGTAGGACTAAACTGCAAAACCTGTAAATTTGAAGTGAATGCTGAGGGGAAGAAAAAAAAAAACTAGCAAAGTAGCCTAGGTCCTTCTGTTTATGCTAAAGCACTTTGAATGGGAATTACCTTTGGAGAATTTTGGTTGGCTTGAAAAATTTAAGAATCCTGGCTAGTTTAGGGTTGAAGTCAAAAGGTAGTATGGCAAAGTTGGTGATTACTCATTACTTTTTAGATTGGCTTCAGTGTTTTGAGAGTAAAAAAAACTAACACAGGATTAGGTGTTGGAATGCTAAACTTTCACAGGTACATATAAGAAAATACTTCAGAATATGCTTGTGCATTAAGGAATTAAAGTAAGCCACTGCCAAGTAAACACCAGTGCCTCAAACTTAAGTACATCATGGGCTCTGTTGGACTTCATTATCTTCACAGGTGTGCCATGGGTAGGAAAAACACATTTGTATGTGTGTACTTGGGTACACTGCCGTTTTTTCACTAAGACTGTTGAAATGTTATCAGGTTGTACTGAAAATCACTCCAAGAACTTTTTAGCCACTTTTTTACATTTTTCTCCAGACATCAAAAGACCTAGTTGGTTTTCACACTAACACTGTTAGGCAGGTGTGAGCTTGGATGGCAGCATACTTTGTAGGAAAGGCTGTCTGAGGTTGGTACTTTGTCACTTTCTGAGGTGTTCTATACAGCATTCAGTGGTAATCAAGGGGGGAGCCAGATCAGTTTCTTATACATCCAGAGCCCTATCACAGAATCTCAGGGTCAGATATATGAGTATGGAAACATTTAAATTCTAAACACAGGGGCACCTGGGTGACTCAGTCAGAAGAGTGTACAGTTCTTGATCTCGAGCTCATGGGTTCAAGCCCCATGTTGGGTGTATAGATTTCTAAAAATAAGTAAATGAATTTTTAAAAATAAATTCTAAACATAAATGCAGGACTGCTCAGTGTTATTTTTAAAACATTTTGTAAAATTGAATGCCAACTCCTTTGTGTTCTTAATTTCCTTTTTGCACGTTCAAAAGAATATACATAATTAGAAACGAGACAGCAAGGCTTGTCAGTCTTGTTGCTTGACAGCAACATTAAAGAGTTCGGGGGTAAATTGGGGTGTTTTGAAGATGCTGACTGAAATGTTTTGAGATTATAAATTTCTGTACTTCTGCTATCCCCAATGACTGCAGGTAATTGAGAGTTGGCTATATATGGAAGGTATGAAAACTTTGTGACAGTTTAGATGACAGATGAGATCAATTATTTGGCTGAACTCATGTCACCCACTTGGTACTGACCCACAGGTGTCACCAATATGCTTTCCTCTTTATTTTGGAAGTGGTTTCAACATTTAGTTGTTTCTTGGGACTTTGGATGCTCAGGTCTTAGTGTATCCAGGAGACTGCAGTTCTGGGCAACTTAGCTTAATTGGCTTCAGCTTTGTTGGTTGTCCTGCCTCCTATGGAATGGAAATGCATGAGTGGTCCCGTAATGGATACTGCTGTGATGTAGTAGAATGAACATGGGATTTGGAATCCCGAGACCTGAATTTAGAAAAGTCCATACTTTGCGAAGTGCCACTTAGCTGCTGTGTGACCTTGGGCAAGTCACCTAACTTTTAAAAGCCTGTTTAATTATCTGCACAGAGGGAGTGATAATACCTCACATCATTTGTCAAAATGAGTTTGACTAGGTAACACTGGAGAGAACTTTATTCAGTAGTACATTCGAATGTGAGGTGTTATTCTTCCCCTTTTACTTTGTTGTAGCAGTCTAGAGAACAAGTAACAATGTGAGATTTCTTGTATTCTGAGGAGGTAATAACTGACGATCCCATGCGGTCAGATAATGTAAAGAGTGGCGCATAGTCCATACATGTGAATTGCATTTCCACTGACGTATTCTCATAGACCGGTTGGAAGGGATTTTGGTTGACATTTGTAATTGAGTTTGATACGGTTAACACAGGGACAAAGTTGGTTTGGTCAACTTTGAAGCATGCAAAACTAAACTCGCCTGTCATCTAAACTGGCCCTGTGTGGGGCTAGCTTCTATTAAGTGCAGTCTTTGGGGGATAGATGGATATCCTCATTTTGTCTAAAGCTACACATGATGCTTTTGCAAAAAGCGTTTAAATACATAAATATATTGTTGTGTCTTGAGTGTTAAACTACTTGTTTTAGTTTGGAAAATAGTGGTAAAATGCTGGGGCCTTGTAAGTTTAGAGTATTTTGGTTGAGGTTGGGGGTAGCATTGGTCCCTGTTTTCCTAAATTTATTGACAGTTTGGTCTTATTTAAAGCTAATTTTAAGTGTATATCCAAGCTAAAATAATATTGACTCTGGTACATTTTGAATGAAAAAGCACATTATTCTCCCCTGTTAATCTATTTTTGGAATGTGATATTACTAGACTGCCATAAAGAAGAATAACCCCAGGAAGTACCTTCGCAGTGTAGGAGATGGAGAGACTGTGGAGTTTGATGTTGTTGAAGGAGAAAAGGTGAGGATGCTTTTTGTGTAAAGGTTTGACTTCAGTATGGAAATATTTTGGAGATCTCATCCGTTAGGATGGTGGCTCTAATGTGGATGGATGGGTCAGGTGACCACATGAACACAGGTGCATCAAGCCTTATGTGCTGGCTGCAGTTAGAGGGCAATCTCTTCAGAACAGTGAGGAACTGATCCTTAATCATTTCCATGCACCCCTGGCCACATAGACCCTTTATTTGCTTTGTGTAAATTTTGTTAAGTGTACTTAATTCTGTTGTCACTGTCAATATATGATGGCTTTTGTAGGGTGCGGAGGCAGCAAATGTTACAGGCCCTGGTGGAGTTCCAGTGCAAGGCAGTAAATATGCAGCAGACCGTAACCATTATAGACGCTATCCACGTCGCAGGGGTCCTCCACGCAATTACCAGCAGAACTACCAGAATAGTGAGAGTGGGGAAAAGAACGAGGGATCGGAGAGTGCTCCCGAAGGCCAGGCCCAACAGCGCCGGCCCTACCGCAGGCGACGGTTCCCACCTTACTACATGCGGAGACCCTATGGGCGTCGACCACAGTATTCCAACCCTCCTGTGCAGGGAGAAGTGATGGAAGTAAGTTTTTACCAAAAAGTAAAAGAATGAACAGCATGCAAAAACTTTGAATAGGTCTACATTTTAAGCATCTTGTGGGTGTCTTCTCGTATCTGTGTTGGAGTAATTAATCTAGTGGGGAGCATTTTTTGATTCCTAATAAAAACTCCAAAGGTTAATTTACAATGTGATTACAGGTAGATGATTTCTTTATTTTTAACTCCTGTACGCCGACTTTGGTTTTGTCTGGTGTGGTTCATTTACTCTGTTACTGATTGAGTCAGCTTGATTGTCTTTCCAGGGTGCTGACAACCAGGGTGCAGGAGAACAAGGTAGACCAGTGAGACAGAATATGTATCGGGGTTACAGACCACGATTCCGCAGGTATGGTTTGTATTAAATTTCTCAAGCATATGTTAGGACTGAGCAGCATCATACTTCTCCTGCAGCCTTTTTGAGTCATTTATTTGTTAACACTTAACATTTTCTTTTATCAGATGCCTAAGAGGTGAACCTGAAGTCAGTTATCTTTGAGAATGTGTTCTTTGCATCTTCTTGCTGGCCCTGCTTAAAAACAGCTTGTATAGATGAGGTCTACTTTATACGATTGTGTTTTCTTTTTTCCCCCCTCTCTTATAATGAGGGTATATGGAATTTCAGTTTTTCTGTCCTTGCACAGGTAAGAGAATAGTTCAACCTGCATTACATTACATGTTTTAAGACCTGCTTCATTGGGAGGGAGAAAGGTAAAGGTAAGCATTAGCTTTTAAGTATTAGGAATATCTGAACTGTACCTTAACATAAATGAGGAAATGATAATGTAATCTCTTGAGGTGGCATAATTTTCCATTAATCCCTTCTTAATTTAGCGGTTTTTTTTGTTTTTTTTGTTGTTGTTGTTGCCCCTAGGTTGTGAAATCAAATCACTCTAATAGAATATAGAGTAATTGGAGAAGAGTTTTGTGAACCGGAAGTGTTTAGTATATAAATGTGGTAGTCCTTTTTGAGCCAGTATACCATTTGTCGCACAATGGGTGGATAGAGTGGTGTAACAAGTTACTTTTTTAAAGATCTCTTTAACTAAAGCAGCAAGTCTCTAGATCTGATCCCTAAAACTAACAGGTAGTATACTCAAGTCAAAGCAATACAGTTAAAAACTCTTAACTAATCACTTACATAGCGGCTTTAACTGTAGATGTCCAGAGAACTTAAGAAACAAATTCCTTACTATAAAAAGTATCTAGAATACAATGTAGAAGTCTTCAGAATACTTTGTGATTCTATAAAAGAGGTTTCAGACAACACCACAACCACCCCCATCTTTTGTGTACTTCAACAAAAATGGAGGTACTGAAGCTTTAGAAGCTAGGGAACCCAGTTGAGATCATACTATCTGCATCAGTATATATGCTTTGAGAGTTTTGCAGTAGCCAGTGTCTATAACATATTCTTGTTTCCACTGATGTTTGTTGTGTCCTGAGTTTCTAATTCATGAAAATGGCCTGGAGTTCTAGCTGGTTGTGTTAGCTATGTGCTGGATGTTGGAAGATAGATGGGGTTTCCCTGTTGAGTGTGAAAGATTATTTTTGATGTTAACAGATGACCTTTGTTGATCTTGAACTCACCTATTGTTCAGACTAGTTTTAAAACAACACAAAGATACCTTGTTGAAATATTGCAAATGATATCACAGTGCCATTTTTCAAAGTGATCAGTGTTTTTAAAATGGTCTAAAATAGATTCTAGTGGCAGTATCCATTACATCCAAGAGTGCCAACAGCAGAAAACTTAGTTTCCCTTTTCGTTACACTATAAAGTTGCTTAAACATTCTACCTAGCTTTATTAGTGTCTTTAAAAATAGCATGTGAGTTTTTGTTGTTGAATGCTTTGGTTTTACTGTTTGACTTTTAATTAGACTTAATAGTTTCATTTGATGGATAGACTAGTTGACAGTGCTTGGGGTTAAATCCTGATTAGTGTAGGCTCCAGGGCAAACTGAAAGATCCTAAGGCAAGTATAGCAGTTTCACTGAGGAGACAAATGAAGTGGCAAGAGGGGAGAAGTGGCATCAAGAAAGTGTTTTTGAGAAATAAGGGCATGATTTGTAGGCTAAGAAATTCAGTGGAAGACAGTTGACAGGAAAGTGAGTGGATTCAGGTTGTCCACACATAAGGGGTGAACCCTTCGTTAGGAACCCTTGGTGTTTTATGTGTAAGAAGCCTGAGTATGTGGGCACTGATGTGTTAGTGGAATCAAAAGAAGGGTTCAGAGAAGAGGCGTGAGGAATTTGGGACAAAGATGTGGGATTATTTCTAGAAGAGAAATAGGGAAAATCAAATAATAAAATGGTCATATTTAAAGCGGGACCACCCAATGTGGGTGTATTTTCCAGCCTTTTTTGAGCAGCAGGCTCAAATTGAGCAGAGTTGAATTTGTCCAGCGTTTTTTTGTTGATCCAAATGAAGAACCTAGGGTTGGGATTGGTTATGCTTAATGGTGGGCTTATATATTTGGGTAACGGGAGAAAAATATTAAGGGAGAATGGGAAATAGAATAATTGGTAGGATCACTGGATTATAAATTCTCATGGAATAAAGAATGGGAGAACAAGAAGGAAAGAAGTCTTGATAATTTCTTTGATCCTGATACCTTTAATTTCAGGCGATTAAACATACTATTGCTACAGTGTAAACTTGAACTTTTTTTTTCTAAGTGTATAGCTCTGGATTTTAGTAGCATATTTACACAGTTATGCAACCATTACCACTGTCTCCTAATTCCAGAATTTTCACCCATCTCCCATGAAAAAATACCCTTGTGTCCATTAGCAGTCACTGATTTCCCTTTTCCCTGTGCCCCAGCTCCTGGCTTCCACCAATTACCTTTTGTCTGGATTTGCCGATTTTGAACATCTAATGAATGGGATCATAGATTTTTGTGTCTGCACCCTTCACTTTAGCATATTTTTTAAGGTTCATCCATTTGTGGCATGTAGTATTTAATTCCTTTTCGGGGGTAAATCAAGGTCCACTGTATGGATGGATATCCTATTTTATTTTTTCAGTAATCAGCTCTTAGGCACTTGGATTATTTCCACATTTGTGTTATTGTGAATATCGTAATCATGAAACGGATATATTCTTGGGTATAGACTTCCTGAGTGGAATTGATTGCTGGGTCACATAGTAACTCTAAACATTTTGAGGAATTGCTGGACTGTTTTCCAAAGCTGCTGCACCATTTTTATATTCCAGCAGTGTATGGGTTTCCAATTTCTCCACATCTTTACCAACACTGGTTATTTTCTGGTCTTTTGATTATGGCCATCCTGGTGGGTATGAAGTGGTCTCCTGTGATTTTGATTTGCTTTTCCCTAATGACTAATGGTAGCTGTGTGCTTTTGATTTCTTTTGAGAGAACATCTTTTCTTTGGTTTTGATTTCCTGCCTTTTTAGCAAGTGCTCCTCTATCAGTAAAAGATTATTAGCACTTGTTCCCAAACCTGATTACCATGAAGCCCATGTAAATAAAATGGCATGAAAGTTAAAATTTGCTGGTCCATTAATACCAGTTTTAAATGCCCATCTTCTAGTTTACACACTTCCAAATCCTTGCACAAAGTCCTCCCATTCAGTTTGTGAAATATGAACCAAATTTCATATTCATTTTTGATAAGCAGACCAGGTAATGGTGTTTAGTTGACTGAACCAAGTGAGAAACACTGGTGGGTGGGTTAAAGAAAGCATGGAGGTTTTCTCACTGCAATTTTGGCACAACATTCATTCCAGGGGTCCTCCTCGCCAAAGACAGCCTAGAGAGGACGGCAATGAAGAAGATAAGGAAAATCAAGGAGATGAGACCCAAGGTCAGCAGCCACCTCAACGTCGGTACCGCCGCAACTTCAATTACCGACGCAGACGCCCAGAAAACCCTAAACCACAAGATGGCAAAGAGACAAAAGCAGCCGATCCACCAGCTGAGAATTCGTCCGCTCCCGAGGCTGAGCAGGGCGGGGCTGAGTAAATGCCGGCTTACCATCTCTACCATCATCCGGGTAAGTAAACTTAGATGGCCTCTGCCTTCTGAGCTGTCATGAGTGGGGTCTGTTAATGTAAGAGAAAGCTGAGCCATTGTGACTCAGGGGGTCTTTTACCCATATTCATCTTCAGATTACCTAAATATCTGATTTTGCTCACTCATCTCAGTTCTGACACCTGGAGGCCTGAGTTCTTGAATAGTAGAGCCTTTGTCCGCTGTTCTGAATGAATTCTGTGATTTTACCAGTAAGCTGAGGACAGTCTGGCTAACTTTATTTACCCTAAGAAGTATGATGGTTGCATTATGTTTGTTTTCAAAAGAGGTGGGATAGCTACTAGAATTAATAACCTTCGTGCTAATGAGCAACGTAGTCTCTTTGGGGAAAGTGGTATATCAGTTCCAAAATTAAGGGATTCCTTTGCATTCAGCCTTTTACTTGATACTCAGAAACATGTAACAGTCTCTACTTTATTCTAGAATTGTCACTTTCAGTCAGTGATAACTTTTGTGTTTTTTCCCTTTATTATTTAATAGTTGGCCAAAGGTCATTCAGAACCTATAAGTAGCCATTCTTGTCACATCATTGTCAGCCTCCCGTTGGAAATCCGTGTCTTGGGATAAACAAATAGGAGTTTTGTTCATGCCAGTGTGATCTGGAGCAGTTTGGTGTGTACTGAAAGAATGTAGACAATGCAGTGCAAGATGATCTTAAATTTATTTATTTATTTTCTACAGTTTAGTCATCCAACAAGAAGAAATGAATATGAAATTCCAGCAATAAGAAATGAACAAAAGATTGGAGCTGAAGACCTTAAGTGCTTGCTTTTTGCCCATTGACCAGATAACTAGAACTATCTGCATTATCTATGCAGCATGGGGTTTTTATTATTTTTACCTAAAGACGTCTCTTTTTGGTAATGACAAACGTGTTTTTTAGAAAAAAGAAAAAAAAAAGCCTGGTTTTTCTCAATACACCTTTAAAGGTTTTTAAATTGTTTCATATCTGGTCAAGTTGAGATTTTTAAGAACCTCATTTTTAATTTGTAATAAAAGTTTACAACTTGATTTTTTCAAAAAAGTCAACAAACGGCAAGCACCTGTTAATAAAGGTCTTAAATAATTGTCTTTGTGTATATTTTTGTCTTGTCTTAATTTAGTTTGTAAGTCCTTAGCTTAGATGATACTGGCAGTTTATTACTCAGGGAAATTTCCTTAACATGTAGTTCAAGGGATATCTCTATGAGCTCATACTAAACATCAGAAAGTGTTTATTAACGATAACTCGACCATTTTCCTTTTTCTAAGATTTCTTTTTCTTGGTTGGGGGCAGCGGTAAAGGGGAGAGGGCATGCCGTAGCGTCCACTAACTGGACTCTTCATTCCTACAAGCCACTTATTTCTGGCCACGTGGAAGTTATTTTCATCTGCCAGTTGAAGATACCCACCATAAGAACTTCGCAGTACCTGCCACAGAGCCTAGTGTGCTCAGTGAAGAGGTTTGGCTCCTGTGAGGTTGATTGGAGGTAGTAACAACGAATACCGTAATGCCTATAGGAAGACTTAGTGCTAAAGAATGTGGAGATTGGTGAAAATAATTTTGTGTTCTCAGCTCCCTTCTAACTTAAGCCTATTCTGGTTACTTTTTTTTTTTTTTTTTTTTTTTTTTTTTTTTAAATAATGTCTTGCTAGATGTTCACTTGGGAACCTCCTGGTCAGCTTTTGGGGCCCAGGGGGAAAAGATGGGGATTTAAAGAGGCACATCCAGGAGTCCTTCAGTGCTGTGTAAGTCCAGGTGGGGGTGCCCCTTTCCATAATGTGCTCAAAGTTCACACAACCAAGATTACATTGCACTGATGCTTTTAACTCTAGAGGACTGGTAAGTAAGGCAGGAAACCAACATTCAAGTAAGCTAGTATCTTTCAAACTCCTTTTCCAAACTTGGAACCAATCTTTTTTCCCCCCTGCCATGAGAAATCTTTATTACTGGCAAGAATGCAGTGGAACAGACTTGAATACCACCGATGGTGTATAAAATACATTTTTTGTAATTACATATTTAGAATATATTATCATGGGAATGACCACACCAATACTGGTTAAATATCCAATACAGGTATTCACTTGTCAGAAGTTTGCATTCTACTACTTTGCCTTTAGGGAAGACCTACGTTGTTTTTGCTGACAAATCTGAAGAGAATTTTTGCTTTATAAAAATAGCATTCAGTGCTTGTTTTGCTGCAGTGAGCTGTTTACACAGGGCAGTGCTCACTGAGCAGCAAGAGTGGTGCTACCAAGTTTCTTTCCTAGGAACTCCGCTCAGCATCTAGCTGCCATAGTGTGGAAGAAAGTTTCCTACGGTGCAGTCTTGATACTGACATTGCAAACAAAACTACTTGTGTGTTTTTTTGATGTGTGTTTGTCTTGTGTTCTGTTGCCCAGCCCTCGATGAATGAATGCCTTTACCATATGTAAGAGCTGGATATCCGATGAACCTTTAAGGCAACCCAGTGGATGTGTTCTTCAGCCAGGATGCAGGTTTAGTGCCTGGTCTGGCAGTCAGATGGCACATGCATGAGACTTGGGAGAAGTGCACACTTCGCTGGGGGTGGGTGGGGTGGGGGAACAGCTGAGGGGGACACAGTGTTCTGCAGAAGCAATGGTTTCCTTATTTTGACAACTCTGCTTTAGTTCTTAACACTTAACTTTGAGCCTAGTACTCCAGCCTTTAACAGTTACAAGTGTCTCCTATCCCTTTATAAGAATATTTATGTGACTGTAGCAGAGGGAGCACAGGAAAAAGATGGACACCTGGCTGTTGGTAGAGCATGCAACTCTTGATCTTGGGGTTGAGTTTGAGCCCCACATTAGCTGTAAAGATTACTTAGAAGTATAGTCTTTGGGGCGTCAGGATAGCTCAGTCAGATTGGCTCAGGTCATGATCTCACAGTTTGTGGATTCAATTCCCATGTCAGGCTCTGTGCTGACAGCTCAGATCCTGGAGCCTGCTTCGGATTCTGTCTCCCTCACTCTCTGCCTCAACTCCTTTCTTACTCTGTCTCAAAAAATGTAAATGTTTAAAAAAATATTTTTAAGTGACAGTGGTGTAATACAGCAGAAATTTAGCCCACCACCAGGAATCCTACTGCTTCAGGTTTACCAGGAGGGAAAGCCACTAAAGGGGCTCTAAGGGAAGTCTTATTTATAGGCAGAGTAAGAAGTGAATGAGAAGAGGCAGGGGGACCAAGTTCCAGAAGGCACAGTGGAAGGTTTGGGAGGTAAAGCAATAGGGGTCAGATATGGAGTTGGCGAGAGCTAATGGAAATTGGAGTAAATGCTGACCAGGGGAAGCTTGAACATTTGGTAAGTGATAGGTAAACCAGAAAATGTCACACGTGACTGGCTTCATGCCAAGGTTTTGCTAGTGGAAGGGTTAGTCTGATGCTACTGTGGTTAGGTTGACTTGTGGCAGGGGAAGGAGCAGTCTTAGGAACTCTGCCTCTCCCTTCTCTGAGTGGTGCTATACAGCTAGAGGAGGTTGTATATCTTCCATCTGGCTGCCTGTTTATAAACTTTACAAGCAGGACAAAAGTGAGTAGACTGGCAGTTTGCACCACATTCACACCTGTCTTGTGATGTTTTAACCCCTCTGACAGGTTTGGGCAGTTGTTAGCTCTACAGCCCTCCTGCACTTTAATTCTGTTTGGGCTGAGGAGCTGGTGATGGGGTACCTGGATTATTTTTAGGGAGAATGATTTTCATTTTAGAAATCATACTCTGGGGCAAGGGGAAAAAAAGCTTGATCAGAAAAGAAGTGACCAGCTTGGTCATTACTGCAGGAGTCCGGGTAAACAATGAGACACGTGTTAACTGCAGTAGGAAAGAAGGTCAAATTTGAAATGTTTTCAAAAATGGAATTGACAGATGTGACTAGCTGAATGTGGGGATGAAGAAATCCAGCATGATTGCAGAATGTTCATACAGATGGTGTCATTTGCTAGAATAGAGAATACACAAAGGGGAGAGGTCTTTTCAGTTTATATGGTGTTTGAGGGAGTATACAGGAAGCAGATTTGGAGCTGAGGATTGAGGTGTAGGCCGAGATGAATGTTTGACAATCATTCAGTGGCCATTGAAAGCTATGGTCTTGGATGAAACTCCATCACTCCAGGGGTGTCTGTGGAGAACAGAACTTGGAACTTTTGGAACAAGGTCAAGATCTAAAAGCAATGACCAGAAAGAGACACAGAAATTCCAAAAAGGGAGGACCTCACAGAATCCTAGAGAACAAAATAGGAAATGACTCCTTTGCCATTACTCCGTCCAAGAAGGTACATGTGGGAAGTGTCAGTTGTGCTTCATAACAAGACCAGTCTTGAGAGTAGTTGTGGAAATGCAGGGATGGGCAGCAGGTTGAAGGGCTGTTGCTCCCAAAGTCTTCCATCTCCGTAACAACTAGCCCATCCTGCCAGGTCCCAGCCAAACCCCTCAGTCCTGATTTCTTTTTTCCCCTCACACTCCATATCCAGTGAGTCAGCAAATCCCGATGATTCTGCCTTTGAAACCTCCAGAATCTGACCACCTCTCACCTCCTACCCTGACATGGATCTAGGCCTCACCTTTCTGCTGTAGTCCATTTTCAATCTATTAGCCAAGGTCACACTGCCCAAATACTCAGAGGCTTCCAATCTCCCCTGAGCAGAAGCCAGCTAGGTATGGGAAACTTCTGTCTTCCACTTTCCCGGCTCTCCCTGTGGTTACTCCCAACCTCACAGGCAGCCTTTTCCAGACACACTCCCAATCCTGAGGCTTTTCCCTCTTGAGAGGAAGACCGTTGCCTCATTTAAGTAAATGGCTTTCTCGCCCAGATCTTTCAGGTCTTTAGGAAAGTCTTCCCTGACCATTGTTTGAAATAGCCACCCCTCTCTTCCCCATGGCCAGATCTTCTAGCCTCCTTGCTCACTTTTTTTCCAGTGCGTATCCTCATCTGCTAATACTATACTTGTTCTTTGTGCTTGAGATTTGTGTTCTATTCACTGCTGCTGTATCCCAGTATTTACAACAGGGCTAAAAGAACTTACAAGTTCAAAAAATATACTGACGTGGGATAAGGAAAGCAAAGGCTGCCTGTGAAAAGGCAAGTTTGTCTGACCATCCGATTTACGTTTTAGCCAATAGGATGTTCTTGAGTGGAGGGATGTGGTTTTCAGTTGCACTGGCCTCAAAGGGCTACCCTGGGCAACATGGGTATTCTGGTCACTGTAAAGATACACTGGAGTGGGGCACCTGGGTGGCTCAAGTCAGTTGGGCATCTGACTTCAGGTCATGATCTCACGGTTTGTGAGTTTGAGCCCCACACCAAGCTCTGTGCTGACAGCTCCGAGCCTGGAGCCTGCTTCACATTATGTGTCTCCCTCTTTGTCCCTCACCCGCTTACTTTGTCTCTCAAAAAATGAATAAATTCAAAAACAATAGGAGGGAAGGGTATTTTTTAGGATGAGGAGACATGTTTACGAGGGGCAGAGGAGGCAACCAAGAAGACAGCTTTAAAATGATGAAGCCTTATGTACAATAAAATGCTTCATTTTGTCCTGTGTATAACATGTAATTTTCATAAATCATCTGAGCCAATAAGAAGGAAAATGGTTTGGAGTCAGAATACCTGAGTGCCAGTTCTCTCAGGTAAACTTCACCTTCCACAGCCTCGGCATGGTGCTACTACATAAAAGTCAGTGCTGAACTTTGAAATCGCTCTCAAAGTAAGATATCTGGACCATCCACAAGAATATGAACAGATTTTCTTGGATCCCACCTTCAAACCGCCAAATCCAAATGTAGGGGAGGAGCCTCAGAATGAGCGTTTTATATTTTTAGAGATAAGATCCTGAAATTCTGGTGAAGGTTAGGTGAGAATAAAATAGTAATGTCTGACATTTTGTTAGTGCTCAGTAAGTGTTGGGTGTTAACAGCAACATTGTAAGAACTGATATAATAGTTGTGAGCTTTAAACTGAAAGTGATGGCCATGAGAATGTGACTTGTAGACTTCTGACTATAGGGAACATAAAAGACCCAACATGCTCTGCTCTGAAATCTACCGTGTTTGTCCCAGGGCCATAATTCCCCAGGGCTCCCAAGCCAGTGAGTGAACTTAGCAGAGATTCTAAAGCAGACGCGTTCAGGGAAGAAAGGGCTCCTCTGACAGCTGGCTTTGGCTCAAGAACTCTGATGGGCTTCTCCTTAGACCCCATGAGGGTCTAGGATGTTTCCACCCAGTATCACATCACTCAGGTCCTGTGTGATAGCTCTCTGCTCCCTCCCATTTTCCCTCACAAGTGTTTCCCTTGTCCTTGCATGCTTAATCCTATTTGGGGGTCTACTGCTTAGAGGACCCTGGCTAAATAAATATCAGAGAAAAGTAAGGAGGAGAAAAGTAAGGATGATTCTAGGAATTAAAAATTAGAATTATGGGACAGAGTATGAAGCACCAGGAGTCTGTCCCCCGCCCCAGACAACAAACACAGTGGTAGAATTAGTTTGTAAGTATTTTGGAACTGGATTCTTGAAGGCTTGAAACATCCAAGAAAGGCTTAGATGGCAAAATGAGTTTAATTTGAGGAATTTCAGCTCTTAGCTAAGCAGCAGCTACCCATCCCTCAGCCAGCCCAGCCCCATGGCAAGCAGTGGTGTACATGTTCCTCCTGGAGTAGCTTGCAGGAGCCAGAGAGCAATAAGGACTCAGGGCTCAACTCTCCTGCAAATATTGGGGATCTGTGTTCTGATTATTCATTGCTGCTTCTGGTCAAGGAAACCTAGACCCAGTCCACCACCATTACTGTTCTATCTTCTATACCCATTATTGCAAGTTCCTACCCTGTAGCTGATGTGATTTTTATGGAATATAAAAGGCTATTCCTCCCCAACTTGTTCATCTTAGTCTTTTCCCCTTTGAGGAGCCAGACATTAAAAGGATAATCAAAAGTAACCAGTATGTAGGGAAAATTAAAAAGTCACTAAATATATATGCCCAGGGAAAGGCACAGGCTCAGATAAGACCTAAAAAAAAAAAAAAAAAAAAAAAAAAACCTTAAATGTATACCTTAAAGTCTTCATGGGCACCTGGATGGCTCAGTTGGCTAAGTGTCTGACTTTGGCTCAGGTCATGATCTCCACAGTTCATGGGTTTGAGCCCTGCATCAGGCTCTGTGCTAGCAGCTCAGAGCCTGGAGCCTCCTTCAGATTCTGTGTCTTCCTCCTTCTCTGTCTCTATCTCTTTCTCTCAAAAATGAATAAACATTTTAGAAAAAAAAATTTTAAGACTGATTCCTTGGGGCATCTGGGTGGCTCAGTCGGTTAAGTGTCTGACTTCAGCTCAGGTCATGATCTCCTGGTTCGTGGGTTCAAGCGCTGCTGACAGCCAGCTCAGAGCCTGGAGGCTGCTTCGGATTCTGTGTCTCCCCCTCTCTCTGACCCTCCCCTGCTCACGCTCTCAGAAATAAATAAAACATTTTTTAAAAAAGAAAAACTTAAATGATGTATGTACAAAAGGGAAATATTAATAAAGAGATGGAAAACCCAAAACTTCTGCAGCTGAAAAGTATAACTGCAATGTAAAATTCACTACAGACATGGAAAGGCAAATTTTGAGCAGGCAGAATCTATGAACTTGAAGATAGGACAATTGAAATTATTGAATCTGAAGAACAGGAAGAAAAAAAGATTGAAAAGTGAACAAAGTCTAAAGGGACCTATGAGGTAATGTATCGTGGGAGTCCCAGAGGGAGAGTGAAAAAGGGACAGAAAATATTTAAAGAAATAATGGCTGAAAATGTCCTAAATCTTATGAAAGACATGACTAGAACCATACAAAAAGTTCAGTAGACTCCAAGGAGGATGAACTAAAGAAGGCCCACACGAAGACATGCTTTAATTCAAACTTTTGAAAGCCAGAGAGAATTTTGAGATTGGCAAGAAAGAAGCAACCCCATAAAAGGGAAGCCTCCGTAAGATTATAAGCAGGTTTTTGGTCAGAAACTGAAAGCCAGAGAGCAGTGAGCTGATATGTTTAAAGTGCTAAGAGAAAAAACACATAAACCAGGAGTCCTATACCTGGAAAATCACAAAAACAAATTCTGTATGATTCCACTTATGTGAGGTACTTAGACTAGTCAAACTAGAGGAAAAAGAATAGAATAGTGGTAATGAGGAATTTTGTTTAATGGATGTAAGAGTTTCTGTTTTGTAAGATGGAAAGAGTTCTGGCGATGGATGGTAGTGGTTACACAGCAATATTGTACTTAATGTCACTGAACTGTATGCTTTTTTAAAAATTTATTTTTTGAGAGAGACAGAGTGGGTTAGGGTTAGAGAGGGAGACAGAATCTGAAGCAAGCTACAGGCTCCCAGCTGTCAGCACAGAGCCCAACATAGGGCTTGAAGTTGTGAACCTTGAGATCATGACCTGAGCCACCCAGGCACCCCTGAACCGTATGCTTTAAAGTGGTTAAGATGGTAAATTTTATGTGTATTTTGCCACATTAAAAAAATCGGAGGGAAAATGATGGGGAAGATGTTGATTGAATAAAGATGTAAGAAAGAGCACATTGGAAACAAAACTGATTCTAGGGTCTTGCAGTGATTGTCAGTTTTATAGGAGAGATGGCTTGTCCAAGGAAGAAAATCTTTATCGGAAACAACTGATATTTAAAGGCCATTTTAGGGGTGCCTGGGTGGCTCAGTCGGTTAAGCATCTGATTGATTTCAGGTCAGGTTATGATCACACAGTTCATGGGTTCAAGCCCCGCTTCGAGCTCTGTGCTGACAGCTCAGAGCCTGGAGCCTGATTCAGNAATAATTTTTAAATGTACTCTAAAATTATATGGTAGCCCTTTGAAAAGATAATTCTTGACATCCACTTTTGGTAATTTGGGCCAGCTTTTCTGTGGAAGACAGCTAAGAACATTAGACAAAGTATATTCTAAAATCTTATTAAAGGCAACAAAATATTGAGGGATTCCTAGGCTAAGTTCAGGAAGAAGGTGATAATGTAGCAAAAATGATGCTCAAGGCTACTTTTTCCCCCCGGATATGTTTGCAAATCTGAAAGAGGCAACATAAGAGGCTGAGTGCTGATCTGGAAGAGGCAGTTGTACAGTGCTGGAGGGAAAAAAAAGTCCAGCCCCACCAACTGTGAGAACCCCTGTAAGGGAGCTCCAACGGTTGTACGATAGTGGCTAATTAAACCAACCCTCACATAGGTTGCAGCCTGACTTGGAGTCAACATGGGCACCTAGAAAACTCAAGTCCTGAATGGATAGAAGTGATCCAGAATAGCTAGTGCCCCCAGGCACAAGCAAATACTATCTGAGGAAAATAATATATAACCCCACCTTGAAATTATTTCTACACATATTTTACAGATACTAAATCAAATGCATATTCAAAGATAACTAGGTTTACAAGGAGACAAGGAACCATGAACAAGGTTGAAACACAATAGAAAAGGATCCACAGGAACCTCAGATACCAAAGATAACAGACACAATGTGAAGCAATCATGTTTACTATATTCAATGGAGATAAAAGAAGTAGCTTGAAAATTGTAGGTGTTGTGGGCTGAATTGTGTCACTCTCCCACTCAAATTCATATATTGAAGTCTTAACCTTCAGTACCTCAGAATGTGACTATTCTGCATAGGGTATTTAAACAGGTAATTAATGGGGCGCCTGGGTGGCTCAGTTGGTTAAACGTCCGACTTCGGCTCAGGTCATGATCTCACGGTTCGTGGGTTCGAGCCCCGTGTCGGGCTATGTGCTGACAGCTAGCTCAGAGTCTGGAGCCTGCTTGAGATTCTGTGTCTCCCTCTCTCTTTGACCCTCCCCTGCTCACGCTTTCTCTCTCTCTCTCAGAAATAAATAAAAAACATTAAAGAAAATTTTAAAAAAATAAATAATAATTAAGGCTACATGCTGTCATTGAGGTAGGCATTAATCCAATGGGACCTGTGTCCTTATAAAAAGATTAGGGCATACACACAACTGAAGGACCTTGGAAGACCTCAGAAGATAGTTTCTACAATTTCAGAAGAGAAACGTCAAAATGAAACTAACTCCACTGACGCCTAGATCTTGGTCTGGACTGCTAGCCTTCAGGAACGTAAGGAAGTAAATTTCTGTTGCTTAATCCACCCGGGCTGTGATACTTTCTTAAGGAAATCCTCACAAACTGCAATACAGAAGGGAACCAGAAGCTGTAATTAAACCAGCAGATTTTTAAAAATTAACCAGGTGAGAATCTGAGAACAGAAAAATACAATACACCAAAAAATCTGTAGATTTAGAAGCTGGTTAACACAACTGAAGGTAAAATTAGTTAACTGGGAGATAGCTGAAATAAACCATGTATACTGAAGTACAGAGAATTTAAAGATTGGAAAGTAGAGAAGAAAAACTAAGAATACAGTAAGAAAATCAAGCCGACTATGATTGAAGCCACAGAAGAAAGGAAAAAGGAATGAATTGGGGAGAGAATGGCTGAGACTTAGGGATGATTAAGGGGAAGGAGACACCAAAAGAAAGAGTCAAGAAGCCCAAAACTTACATAAAATATCCACATCTAAACACATCAATAACAGTACCACAGATTTTAGACAAAAGAGGAATCAGGAGGAAACAAATGTTACTTTGAAAGGAATGACATTAAAGCTGACATCTGGTTTCTCAACAGAAAGGGTGGGTGCCTTAAAACTGTGGAAAGCCAACGTCGGTGATCTGAAAGAAAATACTTGCCAACCTAGGATTCCCATACACACTAGGATATGAAGGTGAAAAAACATTTTGAGGCAAAAAATGGAGAACATTGACAAGCAAGCAGCAGATTTGCACTTAATCAGCAAAAGGAAATGATCCTATTGGAATATTGGAAGATACAGAAGCAATGAAAAAGAAGTAAGTCCCAAACAAAGGTTGCCTGCTTCTGTTTTTGTTTGTTTTTAAATTTACATCCAAGTAATTAGCATATAGTGCAATAATGATTTCAGGAGTAGAATCCAGTGATTCATCCCGTACATATAACACCCAGTGCTCATCCCAGCATGTGTCTTCCTTAATGCCCCTCACCCATTTAGCCCATCACCCCACCCACAACCCCTCCAGCAACCTTCCATTTGTCCTCTATATTTATGTCCTCTATATTTATTATGATATTTATCTTTCTCTAATTTTGCTTAGTATATACACTCTAGTTCCATCCATATTGTTGCAAAGGGCAAGATTTCTTCTTTTTGATTGCCGAGTAATACTGCATTGTGTATATACTACACCTTTATGCATTCATCTGTTGATGAACATTTGGGCTCTTTCCATACTTTGGCTATTGTTGATATTTCTGCTATAAATATTTGGGTACATGTGCCCCTTCAAAACAGCACACCTAAATGTTTTGGATAAATACCTAGTAGTGCAATTGCTGGGTCGTAGGGTAGTTCTATTTTTATTTTTTTGAGGAACCTCCATGCTGTTTTCCAGAGGGGCTGAACCAGTTTGCATTCCCACCAGCAGTGCAAGAGCATTCCTCTTTCTCCATATCTTCGTCACCATCTGCTGTTGCCTTAGTTAATTTTAGCCACTCTAACTGGTATTAGGTGGTCTCTCATTGTGGTTTTGATTTGTATTTCGCCGACGATGGGTGATGTTGAGCTTTTTTTCATGTGTCTGTTGGCCATCTGGATGTCTTCTTTGGAAAAGTGTCTATTCACATCTTTTGCCCATTTCTTCACTGGATTATTTGGTTTGGGGTGTTGATTTTGTTAAGTTCTTTATACATTGTGGTTACTAACTCTTTATCAAATATGTCATTTGCAAATATCTTTTCCCATTCTGTCAGTTGCCTTTTAGTTTTGCTGATTGTTTCCTTTGCCATGCAGAAGCTTTTTATCTTAATGAGGTCCCAACAGTTCAATTTTGCATTTGTTTCTCTTGCCTCTGGAGATGTGTTGAGTAAGAAGTTGCCGTGGCCGAGGTCAAAGAGGTTTTAGCCTGCTTTCTCCTCTAGGATATTGATGGCCTCCCATATTATGTTTACATTTACGTTTCATCCGTTTTGAGTTTATTTTTGTGTATAGTGTAAGAAAGTGGTCCAGGTTCATTCTTCTGCATGTCACTGTCCAGTTTTCCCAACACCATTTGCTGAAGAGACTGTCTTTATTCCATTGGATATTCTTTCCTGCTTTGTCAAAGGTTCGTTGGCCATATGTTTGTGGGTCCATTTCTGGGTTCTCTATGCTGTTCTACTGATC
Source organism: Crocuta crocuta (assembly GCF_008692635.1). Taxonomy (NCBI): domain Eukaryota; kingdom Metazoa; phylum Chordata; class Mammalia; order Carnivora; family Hyaenidae; genus Crocuta; species Crocuta crocuta. The sequence continues at coordinate 2,718,623 of NW_027527936.1, forward strand.
TATGTGTCTGTTTTTGTGCCAGTACCATACTGTGTTGATGATTACAGCTTTATAATACAGCTTGAAGCTGGGAACTGTAATACCTCCAGCTTTGGTTTTCTTTTTCAGGATTGCTTTGGCTATTCAGGGTCTTTTCTGGTTCCATACAAATTTTTGGATTGTTTGTTTTAGCTCTGTGAATAATGCGGGTGTTATTTTGATAGGGATTGCATTGAATATGTAGATTGCTTTGGGTAGTATACATATTTTAACAATATTTGTTCTTCCAATCCATGAGCATGGAATATTTTTTCATTTTTTGTGTATCTTCAATTTCTTTCAAAAGCTTTCTCTTGTTTTCAGTGTATGTATTTTTCACCTCTTTGGTTAGGTTTATTCCTAGGTATTGTATGGTTTTTGGTACAATTGTAAATGGGATGAATTCCTTGATTTCTCTTTCTGCTGCTTCATTATTGGGCATAGAAAGGTTGCCTACTTCTGAGGTGTGTAGAAGCAAATGCTGCCTGCCACTAGAGGAAAGAAGAAAATCCTTTCAGGACCAAGGTCCTGGATTGCTATGAAACAGAAGTCTGCTGCCTGGTGGTAGGGCAGGAAACTCACTCAGACCCAGCACCATTACAATGCAGAGGTCAGATGCTGTGTGTGGAGGACAGAGCCCTATCCGGGGGCTCAGGTGCACAGGGCCTGTCTACAGCTAAGGCTGGAGCAGGAGGAGCGAGAAAACTCTCCTGCCACCAACATGAGCCTTGCATCATAAACAATGACAAGTTACTACTGTGGACCGGGCAAGAGATTGGAGAGGGACTCCCTCTGCGGTGCAGGCATTCAGGGAGTGTTGAATGCCGAGGAACACCAAAACCCGCCACTGGGCTCTGTGCTGATCATGGAGCCTGCTTAGGATTCTCTCTGTCTCTGTCTCTCTCTCTCTCCCTCCCTCCCCCCCACCCTGCCCCTCTTCACCCACTTGCACTCTCTTTCTCTCTAAAATAAAAAAAAACTATGTAAGCCAGAAGACACTAGGATGACATCTATATAGTACTGAGAGTCAACCCTAAATTCTATTCCCAGTGAAAACACCTTTTTTTTTTTAATGTTTTATTTATTTCTGAGAGAGACAGCGTGAGCAGGGGAGGGTCAGAGAGGGAGAGAGATACACAGAATTTGAAGCGGCCTCCAGGCTCTGAGCTGGCTGTCAGTACAGAGCCTGACGCAGGGCTTGAACCCACGAACCGCGAGATCATGACCTGAGCCGAAGTCAGACGCTCAACTGACTGAGCCACCCAGGCGCCCTGAAAACACCTTTCAAAAATGATGGAAAAATACAGATTTTTCGCTTGTCGCCATAGGTCAGTGCAAAGCTTTCCAGCGCCATCTTGGGAGGCATCTGTGTTTGCCTGGGGTTTCAAGTACCTTCTGAGAGGATCAGCATCTCCATGTACTAGCTTTCCTTCAGACTTTTTTTTTTAACCTTTCTATTTGAAATAACTTCAAAGTTAAGAAAAAAGTTGCAAGAAATGCAGCTTCCAGTATGTCTGATTAATTGCCTAATTAATATTATACCGCAGATATCTGCCTTATAACACTCTTCAAGTGTGTCTATGCATATTTTTTTTCTGATGCCTCATTACCCTCTTAGCACTTTAGTGTGTATTTTCCTAAAATACAAGGACACTGTCCTTCGAAACTACAAGAGACTATCACATTCAGAAAACTAACTCTGAGAGGCGCCTGTGTGGCTCAGTCAGTTAAGCGTCAGACTTCGGCTCAGGTCATGATCTCACAGTTCATGGGTTCGAGCCCCGCATCAGGCTCTGTGTTGACAGCCAGCTCAGAGCCTAGAGCCTGTTTCAGATTCTGTATCTCCCTCTCTCTCTGACCCTCCCCTGCTCACGCTGTCTCTCTCTCTCTCTCTCTTAGAAATAAGTAAGACATTTTAAAAAATTAAAACTAACTTTGAAATGGTACTACCTACCATCTAAACCACAAACACCATTTAGATTTCACTAGTTGTCCAGGATCACTCATTGCATTTAGTTGTAATATCTCTTCAATCTCTGCAGTCTTTTCTGGTCTTCATCACGTGGACAGTTTTGAAGAGTGCAGGTAGTTACTTTGGATTTTTCTGTTTTGTCAAAAGTAGGTTCTATTTGTGCACCTTTAGCAGGAATATCACAGAAATGATGCTGTGTTCTTCTCAATGCATTATATCAAAGGACACACAATTTTGACTTGCCCCATTACATTTACTAGTTAATAAATTATACTAGTTGTCATTTCACTATAGAGCTTTTTCTCCCCTAATAAGTACTTAATTATTCACATCAGTATGGACTAACAGATTCCTATTTTTTATCCACTGAATTAAAATCCATCGCTACCATTATTTATTTCAGTGTTCAAATTTTCCCAGATAAAGCAAATGGAAATCCTTTTAATCTGGCTTCTGTATCCTTTGGCTATGTCTCCATGATTCCTTGACCACTTTCTTACTTTCTGGGACATTACGATTCTCCAGAACTTTCCTTGCTCCAGTCCTCAAATCAGTCTTTTCCCCATAGAGCCTTGGTACCTATTAACAGAGAATGGTATTCAGAAATCAAAGTATGTATGTCTTCCCGCTGGGTTGTCATTGCTTCTAGGCTTTTCTTTTTTTTTTTTTTTAATTTTTTATAGTTTATTTGTTTTTGAGACAGAGAGAGACAGAACATGAGGGGGGGGGGGGTCAGAGAGAGAGGGAGACACAGAATCTGAAACAGGCTCCAGGCTCTGAGCTGTCAGCACAGAGCCCAATGGGGGCCTCGAACCCACGAACCGTGAGATCATGACCTGAGCCGAAGTCAGACACTCAACCGACTGAGCCACCCAGGCGCCCCGTCTCTAGGCTTTTCTAGGGATAGAACTCATAGACCTATGTCCATGTGTATTTCACACACATGTACGTACAGATATGCAACTATAGCCATTTCTTTTTTTTTTTTATTTTATTTTTTTATTTCTAGGAGAGAGAGAGACAACGTGAGCAGGGGAGGGTCAGAGAGAGAGGGAGTCACAGACTGAAACAGGCTCCAGGCTCTGAGCTGGCAGTCAGCACAGAGCCGACGCGGGGCTAGAACCCACGAATCGCGAGATCATGACCTAAGCGAAAGTCGGACGCTTAACTGACTAAGCCACCCAGGCACCCCGCAACTATAGCCATTTCAATATTTATCTAAATATATTAGAAGCCAGGTGTTCATCCACATACCCCCAGTTCCAATCCAACACCAGAGGATTTATTCAAGTCTTCCCCATTTCCATCTTCATAAATCAATCCTCTGACAGTGAGAAGCCTGGCCCCCATAGTCTTCAGTATATTTATCATTTGTTCAGTCCCCTTATATGTAACTCATCCTTGAACCTGTCTGCCATGGACAACTCGGCTTTGTGATCACTAAGTGGGCCACCGTGTGGACAAAAGGGAATGCTTCTCGGGTTTTGGCTTGGCGATTGCATAGCATTGTGTCAGCCCTTTGAAGAATTCTTTACCCTTTCTTTCCCCAACATTTTTAGTTGTTTTGAACAGGAGCATTGTCAAAGAATAAAATTGTAATGTTCTCATAAGTTGAGCCAAATCTTATTTTTATGTGCTCTATGAGGAGAAAACGTCAGGAAGCGCTAATTTGGGTTGTTATCCGTTCTTCATTGCCTGGATCAGGTTTAGCTGTGGCTTCCTATAATCTTGCCACTTCTAGACGAAATCATAAATTGAACTGCTTTCACTGTATCTGGTATTAAAACCATGGAGGAGACCCACACACCCCACGGCTCTTCCCTCATGAGCCTAGATCAGTGTTTCCCAAACTCCTGCATGCACACAAACCACCCAGAGATCTCGTTAAATGCAGAGCGCGTGTTACCTGGTCTAGGGTGGAGTCCGAGAGTCTGTTTCTAACAGATTTCCTGGTAGCAAGAGTCTCGAGTACTCATCACCCTTATTCCAGGGGTCAGTGAGGGGGGATTCAGTTGTTCAGCCAGCAAAACTTACAGGTATGTTCAACCTTTTCTTTTTTTCATTTGCAAACCTACACACACACAGAGCAGAGTGAACCCCGAAGCATCACTGGCATTTACCAAACTTCCTCTGCCCCTGACCTTTCTGTTCTGAGAGTATCTTATTTTATTATTTTTTAGTGTATTTTAAAGCAAATCCAGCCATTCTATCATGTCAACGTGCACCTCTAACAGATTAGGATTAAAAACACAGACACAACACAGTGTCATTATCAAATGAAATTCACAATACATACAATACAAAACATAATTCCTTGACACCATCTAATACTCAGTCCATATCCGTGCTCTCGGATGCAGGCGATGGATGGGTCCCCGGGTCAGCTACTCCAATGCCCCAGACTCACTCCCTTAAGCTGAATACCTTCGGTCGCCATGCTGCTTGGGCTTTCCTCGCTGGCCAAGAACACGTCCTCCGCAAACTGTATTCTATGGCCTGCCAGTTTGATTCTTGGGAGAACTCTGCTAATAAGCCTCAGCAAAATCTTTAGGATCGTGCCCTTTGACTGCCTTCCTGGGGCTCTGCCCAGTCCTCTAGTCCTGAGGCTGGGACAGTAAACAGTAGCCCGGGCAGGAGGCCTGGAAAGTTGGCCCTGCCTTAAGTTGGCAGCGCAGGTGACCTTGATGTAGACGTTTGAGAAAGTTTGCTTCAGGAGAGGACTGGGGGCCAGGCTTCCCAAACTCTTCCAGTCTTACAGCCCTCTAACTTTCCCCAGATACCTACTCATCGCTAGGATGTGCTGTTAATCAGTGCATTGGGCCCTGTGCAGGGATTGCCTCTCCACGTCTCCAACCCCTGGCTATATAGGCAGAAAGGACATCCTGTCACCAAGGACCAGAGTGAAGCTCATTCCTGTAGCTGTCAGGACCCTCCCCCCACTCCTCGCCACTGGCATGCAGCTCGTCTCTCTTGCAGCCCATCCCTGAAACTCACCGGCAACAGCCCGCACATTCTATCCCAACGTTTTCCTACCATGTCCCAAGCCTCTGGTGGGCCCTGAACCTCAAGAGAATACACACAGTTTCCTGGCCAAATGCCCTGTGACCAGATAACAGGGGCTGCGAAATCCCCGGCTGGGGACAGGAGAGAGGTCCTGCAGGACCAGGAGAGGAGGCGCCTCTGGGCCCCACATCCCACCCTGCTCAGCCTGTGCCCGTGACAGGGGCCCTTACCAACCCTCAATTTCTGAATTCCAAAGTTGGTGTCGGTTCGGCCTCTTCTGGCTATAGGTGATGGAAGTCAAGAGTGTTTCCGCAAAAAGGGGGTATTTATTGGGAAGATGTGGGAATCTCATGGAGCAGCCCAGCCCAGTCTCAGGAAAGGCAGAGGGATTCAGGGCTTCCCCTCTTTTTTCTTCGGCAGATCCCCTCCCAGTGGCAAGAAACGTGGCCCCAACAGCCCCAAGCTTCAGGCCTCACAGAGGTGCCCACACAGCACAGTCCCTTAGGAGCTGCCTGAACTCAGTGCCAGGACCACCCAAGGCCAATTTCCTCTGTATGTCCGGGGAGGAGCCTGGGCACCAGGTCCCCGGGTGACTTGAAAGCAGGCAAGATCTGATGCATTATAGCTTCCAGCCCCCAGACAGACTTGGAGTTCTCATTTATAACGGGGGGGGGGGGGGGGGGGACNCAGGAGACGGCTTCCCCCGAGGCGCCCTGTGGGCACGCAGCAGCTGCCCCGCCAGGGCCCTGCGTCCATAATCCCACAGCCCCTCCGCCACTTGCTCCTCTCCTCCCATCCCTGACCTCCCAGGGAGTGCGCCCGCCGTCATCGTGTCAGACTTCATTTCCCTCAGGCCAAGCTTGGGGGAGAAGGCTGGGCTGCATCCGCGGGATGTGGTGACTTGATGAGAGATGTGGTCACAAGGCAGGTGTTGGGAAGCCAGACAGAGCTGGCTGAGGAGGGCATGGGGAAGGCGGCTCTGAGGTCACAGCCAGGCTGGGGAGTTACTGGAGCCCGGATCAGCACTGGATGTGCTGTGTAACCCACCCTGGAGGTCTGTCTCCCCATCTTTATGCCCAAGGACTCAGGGACCCACTCTAAGCCATGCCAGGGACAGATCAAAGGACGCCACACTTGAGGCTGGAGGTTCACTTCTCTTTCCAAAAATTACCAAACACACAGTCTAGGTGTGGCAGGGGACAGTCAGGTTGGGGACCTGGACATTATACACCCAGGGGGCCCTTGGCGGAGGCGGACAATTTAACAACTGGTCTGAAAGTCAAAAGAGAGGAGAGCTGGTTAGTGGGGTGAGCGTCAGGGCGGGGCAGGGGCTGTGGGGTTCAGGCCCAGGCGCAGGGACTGGCCAGCGTGGTCAGACCTGGGCCCTCCCAGCAGCCCACCCGGGGGCCCATTCCTGGCAGCAGGGGCAACACGATTTGGCCTGGCCGTGTGTGTGTGTGTGTGTGTGTGTGTGTGTGCGTGTGGTGCTGGGTCTACTGGAAGGGCCTGAGACCTAAACCCAAGGACAGCGAGCCGACCAAACCTCTTGGTCTTTCTGAACCTGTTTCCTCGTGTGTAAGGTGGGGACATTCATCATCCTGACACTGCCCCCTTTATGGGGTTGCTGTGAGGAGCCTGTCAGCCTGGGAAGGGGACAGGCACTAGCCACCCCAGGGCATGGGGCACCAAGGTCCACCTTTGTGGCTGTGTCCCCAGGGCCCGGCACAGAGTAGACACTCACGTAGCCCTGCAGCGAGTAAATAAGTGGCCCGTGGAAAGTGACGGCATCTGGGCTGGAAACATCTGGTGCCCGTGCACGGTGCAGACAGGTCCCTGCCCGTACCTCGACATGCGTGTGCACCTGCGGGCTGGGTCCTGCCTCTGGCCTCCCTCTGAGTGTCTGGGTCTGAGTCTCAGAGGGCAGAGTAGGTGCCTATGTGGGGACAAGCTGCTCAGAACCCTAACGGGGCTCGGGGGGCACGCTGTGCCGCAGGGGTGCCGAAGGGGCCGGAGGCGTGCAGGGCTCAGACGTACTCTCGCGCAGCAGCCGAGGGGCCAGGCCGGTAGGGCTGCGGGGTGCTGTTGGCTCTCTCAGGCTCCGGGCACGTACAGCAGAGGAAGGAGCCCCCCAACATGGCCAGGCCGGCGGAGGCCCAGCCCACGAACAGGGCCGAGCCGAACTCGTACCTGCAAAAGGTAGGGAGGTCGCCGTCAGGGCTGGCTGCAAGCCTGCCCTGTCCCGGGGGTCCCCCCGCGCCCGCCCACGCCACTCGCCCCCCCTCCGCGGGGTGCGCAGGGTGTGGGGAGCTGAGACCAGGGGCATCCCAAGCCTCCCCGGTCTCTCTGGATGCGTTCGGATGAATGCCCCCCTCTTCCCCAGCGCCGACGTCCGCCCCAGCACAGCCGCACCGCCCAGAGTGACCCAGGCCCAGGGCGGCCTGCTCTGCGCGTGCACGCGGGCCCCTTTCCGCATCTGGCCAGGGGAGGGGGTCCAGGAGAGCCGCCGAGGCCCGTGGAGAGGAGCAGGGCAATCCCTGCCATCTTTCTCTCGGTCACCCTGTGGCCCAAAGAACTCCCAGCCCGGGCGGCCCGCTCTCCTCCGGCGCACGCGGGACCCTCCCCCTGGTGCCCCGGGTCTCCCCGCTTCCGGGCCCTCCTCCAGCCTAGCCTCTCTCTGCGGCGCCCCCAGGACGCCCCGCCCCCATGCTTTTGCTTTAGGCGCCCCCTCCTGGAGGGTCCCACGTCTGTGCCTCCTGGCGCTCCACTCCTCTTCCTTCAGGGCCCCCTTCAGACGCCACCTCCTCCCAGGGTCTTTTCCTGACCCCTGGGCCCTGACCGTTACTCTCACTAGGTGGCCATTCAGCTCCTGGCTTGCCCGAGCTGACGCTAGCGCCTCCAGGGCAGAGAGCACCGGGTCCCTCCGTGTCCCCAGGGCCAAGCCCAGGGCCGGCATACTGGATGCCTTGGAGTGTTGGAGGGATAAGGAACCAGAGCCAGGCTGACGTCTGTCACTGAGCCGAGCAGCCTCTTGCTTGGAGACCTTCATGGCCGGAGCTGCCAGCCCCAGGGAATAAGCCCCAATCCAGAGGTCTCCTTTTTCTCCCTCACCACACCTTTGCCTTCTCCAGGGAGCCTTCCAGACTGGAACAGCCCCAGCATCTTTTCCTCTTCTCCCTCTGCCAGGGCCAAAGGTCATTCACGATGTGTGGGATTGAGACTGTTCCATTCTCTACTCTGACACAGCTGAGAGGGGAGGCTGGAGCCAGGTGGGCCCAGGCTGTCTTCACAGAGCCCCCTATTCCACCCTCACGCCCTCGGCCTTACCAGTCCTGGCTGTTCTAGTTGCTAAATATCTCTGAACGTATTTTTCACTGCGAGCCTCTAGCCCCAAGCCCTGCTCCGGACCTTTGCACTTTACTGGTCTTATCCCCTCCCCACCACATTGCACGTCACAGCCACGATTGTTGGCCGCCTTCCACCCCAGGATGGGGAGCCAAATTTTCCTATGGCCGTAAGGCCCCCCAATGTCTGCCCTTCCTGCTTCTCCAGTCTCCATCTTCCAGCCCAAAGCACCCGCTGCCTTCTGCGGGGATCACAGCGACGGGTTTGCTGAGTGCTCTCCAGGGCGCTGGAATGGTGTGGAATGGTGCAAAGTCCTCCCTGCAGCATCTCATTGAGCCCTCACACCCACATGTGTGAGGTCCTTGGGTCCTTGGGTCCCAGCTCCATTTTACAGGGAGGAGACCAGGCTCAGAAAGATTAAGGAACTCGCCCTTCACACAGCCAGCACACACAGAGCTGGGATTTAAACCCGGATCCGGGTTGCTTAGCTCCTGGAGTGCCCTCCACAGGGCCCCTGCCCCTTCAGAGCACCCAACCACACCCTGCCTGGCTCCCTGCTCCAGAGAGTTTCTTGGTTATGACACTCAGGGCTCGACCCTTGTTTCTCCCTCCAAGTGTCCTGCTGGACAAAGGCAGTGGAGCGGGAGGCCCAGCTTGTCCCCTGGCCCAAGCCGTGCCCTGGCACCCACCTGGCATTGATAGGTGTGCTGGGGTTGAAGAACTCCTGGGTCACCAGGGTGGCATACCATGAGACGGCTGTCAAAGTGCAGAGGCCTAAGGACAAAGGAGGGAGGGCTCAGCTCTGCTCTGGCCCCCAGCCGGCCACCCAGAGTGGGGCCACCTGCCATGGCCGAGGTGGTGGGGAGGGAGCCAGGGACACTCACCTGCCAGGAGGAAGAGGGCACCCCCAGAGATGGCGATGCGGCTCTTGGCGACGGGGTTGCTGTCCCCGACACGGGTGCACTTCATGCCCACCACACTGAGCACCATGGCCACAAAGCCCAGGAGCACGGCCACCACCATCAGGGCTCGGGCGGACTGGATGTGACCTGGGCAGGGCGGGAGGGACTGAGCGGGTGGCCGGAGAAGTGGGGACACAGGAGGAGCCCAGGATGGGAGGGGCCGGAGCAGGAGCACGAAGCTCCTCCCTGGCAGCCACCTGCAGCAGGTGTGAGGGGACAGTGAGGACACAGGTGATTACAGGCTGTGGGCCCGAGCTTCACTTTCACCCCCCTCTCCTCTCCCCTTCAGACTCTGTAGCATCAGGGAAGTTTGAGTTCTCTGGCCAGCTGCTCTCTGCAGGCAGCCTCCCTTTGGGGCCTGGCCCACCCCCTCCCAAGCAGTGGGGGTCGCTTCCTCCTGGAGCCTTGCAGAGTCAGCAGAAGAAAGAACCGAGGGAGTCTGAGGCCCGGCTCGTCCAGGTTGGCTCTCAGGCAGGGACGCCTCCTCCATCGGTCATCATGGCTCCTGGTCACCTTCCGCTCTGCCCCCTGACTCGTCCATGGCAGGCACACACCTGCACCCAGGTCAGTCCTGGGCCACCGGCAGCCCAGGGGATCTGGGTCCCTGAAAGAGCCAGGCGACCCACCTGGGTGGGCATGGGGAGGGGGTGTTGTGTGATAGCTGCCCGGCTCAGGCCGGTGAGGCCCTGGGCAGAGGGTGGGTGGGTTGGCCCCAAGCCAGGGACAGAGCTGCAGTGGCCTGTTTACACAAGCCAACTTGTCAGGCGCAGCCCCGCACCCCGGGAGAAGGAGAAGGAGAGGGAACCACGAGCGCAAACGCCGTGTGCACAGGTGTGTGCGTAGTGTGGGTCGGCGCGCCCAAATGGGGACGTGCGTGTCTCGGTGCAGGCCTGGCATGAAGGTGTGTGCACAGTGTGTCCGCATATGGAGTATGGGGAGAAGGGGAGGGGAATGAGCCTCTCCGAGTGCCAGGCACCCCTCTCAGCTAACCCTGCCACAGTCCTGTAAGGCCCTCGTGCGCCCCTCTACAGATGAGGACATGCGAACACAGGCAGGGGGGCGGCTCCTTTTTTTTTTTTTTAATTTTTTTTAAGGTTTTTTTTTTAATTTCTAGAGAGAGAGAGAGAGCGTGAGCAGGGGAGGGTCAGAGAGAGAGGGAGTCACAGACTGAAACAGGCTCCAGGCTCTGAGCTGGCAGTCAGCACAGAGCCCGACGCGGGGCTCGAACCCACGAACCGCGAGATCATGACCTAAGCGAAAGTCGGACGCTTAACCGACTAAGCCACCCAGGCGAGGGGGCGGCTCCTTTAAGGTTATAGTGGCAGAGCGGGGATCTGGACTCCTGGCTGTCAGAGCCTACAGCCCCTGCCCTCCACGGGGCACCAGGCTGGCCTGGATTTTCAAAACGCACAGGGGTAGGGGCTGGAGAATGAGGCCCAGCACAGGGTCAGGCTGTGTGCCAGCCTGCTCCAGACTCCCCCCTTCCCCCACATCCCACCTCCCCCAAGGCAGGGAGACCTACCTTCCAGGGCGAGCAGTGAGTCGTAGAGTTTGCACTGCACCTGCCCGGTGCTCTGGGAGGCGCAGGACATCCAGAGCCCTTCGTAGAGGCCCACGGCTGTGATGATGGCGTCGCCCGCGTACGAGGACTGCTTCCACTGCGGGAGGGCTGTGCTGGCGATGATGCCCACCCAGCCACCCAGGGCCAGGAAGTAGCCCAAGAGCTGGAGTCCTGAGTTGGCCATGACCCAGGGGAGGGGAGGAGGGGGCTGGAGGTCCCAGGGCTCAGGCCCGGGCCAGGGTCCCTGGGTAGGCCCGGGTCATGGCCAGGTGAGAGGAACAATTGGGTGGGGGGGTAGGAGAGCGGCGGGTGGCCAGAGGCTGAGAAGGAGAGGTTGCAGCCCGGTGGTGGTGGCGGCGGCAAAGGCAGCGGCTCTGGGCTCTAGAATGCAGGGGGAGGCCGAGGGGCTGGGAAGGCCAGGGGCCCGCCCACAGCAGCTGCCTAAGCCAGAGCAGGGTCCTCAGCATGGCTCCTGCCGGCCCCCTGGGGTGGGGGGCGGGGCCATGGCACAGGTGGGTGCCTCGGCCCCGCCTCCCGGGGATAGAGAGGGGAGGGGCTGGGAGGAGTGACCCTGTTTGCCCCTCAGGGCCTTCCTGCCGGGAACCCCCTTTAGGAACTTGCAAATATCCTACAATTCTAATTCCTGCCCAGCACCAGCGCTGAGATGATGCACTTTGCTGTTGCTTGGCTGACTTGCCCCTTGGGTTTCTGTCCTCTGACTGTAGGACAGAAAGGAAATGGAATTCCATTTTGCAGCAGGTAAGACTAGAGTTAGATGTCAGGAAGAACTTTCTGGAGAGATCTCTGAGACCAGATGTAGAGAGACTGGGCTGGGAGGGTATGTTGGGAGAGGGAATCCGGGTTCTGGGGGTCGGGGGCGGGCATATGTATCCAAAACAGGGGAGGCCAGGCCAGGGATATGTACTGTGGGATCTGAGATCTGATGGAGGCAGAAGAGGGACCCCATCAAGGCTGGGCCAGACCTGGCTGCCAGCCAGCAAGAGGCCTGGTCGGGGAGGTGGGAGATAGTACTGACCTCCTGGCATCAGCCGCAAGGAAGGCAGACTGTTCAGCCTCGTTAATCCCCTTGCTGGCTGGTTTAGCAGCCCCTGCTGGGGCCGGAGGCACGGGGCCCTGGCCTCTAGCTCCAGAACAGCCTGGCGGGGAGCCGTGGCTTCTGCACATTCCTGGGGTTCAGGCTGCCCCTCCTAGCTGCCCACCCCTCCCTTCCCATCCCAGCTCAGCCCTCTGGAGCAGAGGAATGTTTAACTCTCCTCGAGCTCATTAGCAATCCCCTCACGTTCAGTTTGGCCCCACGGGCACCACCGGGCGTGGGTGCACGGGGAATGCCACAATCGTGCGCCTACTCTGGCCAACGTCCCCCCCCTCCCGGCTGCCCCCTCCATCCCCAGCGGCCCACCTGCCTTTCCTGGACCGCACTGGGGGAAAGCAGGGTCCTGCTGTGGACNNNNCGTCCCCAGGCTGCTCCCTCACATTCTTCACGTGGCTATGCAAACGAGAGGGTGCCAGGCACTGCGCAGACAATGGCTGCCCTGTGCGCCCGCCCAGGGCGTGGGCCCCTGGTATGGCCTGCAGCTCCAGCAGCTGGGGGCAGGGGTGGGCGCTGTTGGCCTGCAGCTCCGAACACCGGGCCCCCCCTCTGCATTGGGAAGACCAGAGCCACATGGGTCCACATACGCACAGCCACTTCCTGGGATACCCCAGGAGTCTCCAAACTCAGAGGTGGCCTAGAGCTGTTGTAGACAAGTCAGGGCTGAGCTGGGATCCCTTTTCTACCTCAGACAGTTCAGATGTGGTACGATCAGGGGGAAGAGAGGACATTGCTGGAGCCCAGCGCAAGAGACTTCCGGGGATGCGGTGAGCATCCTTTCTGCACCCAGAACCATCTAGTCCTCAAGGCAGCCCTTCTTGGCGTGCAGGCCCTCCACTGGTAAGGAGCCGAGGCAGAGAGGTAGCCTACCCTGGCTGAGGACGCAGCAGATCTGTGCGCTAGCGCCACAATCACCCCACACCCTGCCTTCCTGAGGAGGCTCTCTGATGAATGCGGGGGCTGAGAGCCGAAGAGGGCAAGTGAGCCACTTGGGGTCACACAGCTGTCCCCAGCTGTCTGGGGCTGCTGAGGCCTCAGAGATATCGGGATGATTGCACACCCCTCCATCCAGGTCATCCCTCCCTCGTACTGGGGACCCAGAGCCACTTTGTGGTCCAGAATGAGGCTCACGTCCCCTCTGAAGCTCTTCTGTGTAACCCTCCTCTTTGTTATTTGAGGTCTCAAGTCTGCTCTACCAGAATGTTCTCTCCTACCCTGAGGGCCTTTTGGAATTCAGATCCTGCTCCTGGGTGGAGTTCCCTGCTACCCCTGCAGTCCAGTGACTCCCAGGCATGCGGGGACAGCAGGAACGTTCAGGGTCCCTACTCAACCTCCATTAGGAACTCATTAGAACCTGCCCTGGGGTGCCACACATCCCTGTTTATTTATTTATTTTTAAAATTTTTAATGTTTTATTTATTTCTGAGAGAGAGGGAGAGACAGCTTGAGCAGGGGAAATTCAGAGAGAGAGGGAGACACAGAATCTGAAGCAGGCTCCAGGCTCTGAGCTGGCTGTCAGCACAAAGCCTGATGCGGGGCTCAAACCCACGAACCGTGAGATCATGACCTGAGCCAAAGTCGGATGCTCGACTGACTGAGCCACCCAGGCGCCCCTGTTTAACAAGTGCTTTCACATAGGTTAAAAGGCTCTGGTTTTACTTCTGCCACTAAAAAGCTGTGTGACATTAGGCAAGTCCCTTAGCCCCTCTGAGATAAAATAGGGACAATAGCACTGGCCCTGTCTGGCTCATGAGGGGGGTTATAGGGATCAAGTAATGGGTGAAAGTCCTTTGGAAAACATAACATACCTAAAGAAATGTGGCTAAGCTCTTCTAAAAAGACTCCCGCTGGGCGAGACCCCCTGCCCGCCCCCCGCTTTGCCCTCTTGTTCTGGGTATGTGTTGGCTGCCTGTGACTGGAGACCCACAGCCACGTTGTGCCCAGCAGTACCTGGCAGAGAGCCCTGCTTAGCAGATACGTGTTGATCATTGACTGATTGGTTTGGGGATTAAATGTTTCTGCCTCCCTCCTGGTGAAACACTGGAGCTGTTTCCCAGGCCGTCTCCCGCTGCCAGCCAGCAGGGCCCTGATTCAGTCGGCTGCCATCCAGCGCACCCTCAGCACCCACCACCTCAAGTGTTGGGGGCGCAGGAGGTGGTACCGGTCTTAACTTCCCCGCAGCTGAGACTCAGACTCTCCTGTGGAAACACAGGTTGGGGGGACACCTGGGTGGCTTAGTCAGTTGAGTGTCCGACTTCAGCTCAGGTCACGATCTCATGGTCCATGAGTTCGAGCCCCACAATCGGGCTCTGTGCTGACAGCTGAGCTTGGAGCATGCTTTGAATTCTGTGTCTCCCTCTCTCTCTGCCCCTCCCCAGTTCATGTTCTGTCTCTCTCTGTCTCTCAAAAATTAACGGTAAAAAAAAGAAAAGAAACACAGGCTGGGAATGGTTAAGACTTGCTTCTGGCCACACAGCCAGGTTCCCCACACTTCATCCAGGGATGGGGGGGGCGGGCGGGTCTCTGCAATGCGTGTGGCTGCTGGTGGCATCATCTCCTTCCCAAACAACCCTGAGCCCAAGCTCTCTTTGGTGCCCTTGCCAAGAGCCCTGCCAGAGGCCTGGGGCACCAGAGACCAGCTCCTTCCGGGTCTGCATCTTCCTCCTGTCTGCCACCCGGGTTGTCTCCCATCCCTGCTAGCGCTCCCATGGTGCTGTCCCTTCATCTCACGCAGAATTCCCCCCAGGCTCGGCCAAGCAGTCACAGCCAGGACTCTGCCATCGTTCCCCTGCTTCCCGGACAACTAGTCCCCACCCCCAATTACATGCACTTTTCCCGGTTCTGTGGACGGTGAGAACACTTGGCCTTTCCTGACAATCGGCTGTCTCTGTGTGGTTGGCATACCGTGAAATTGTAAAGGTCATCATCTGCCTTAATGTGGAAACTTCTGGAGGACCAGAATCGGGCCGATGTAGCTTTCTGTTCTGTTGAGTGTCTACTACATGCTAAGCACGGTGCCAGGTGCGTTAGGAGCATTCCCTCGTTACTCCTGTCAGGCATCCTGGGCGGTAAGGGCCCTGGTCCTGTGTTACTGGGGAGGACACGTACTCTGAGGTCGCACGACTCCCAGGGTGGAAGTGAGCTTTGTCCAGCCCTGACCGTGGGCAAAGCTCATGCTCCTTCCATCAGTGCGTCCTCTCTCCCTATGGCAAGTGCGTCACCAAACAGGACACTCTGCCAGTACCTGGCAGAGGAGTGACGGCCCCTTGCCCTTGAGCACGCTCACACCTGCTGCTGTCTCCCACATTAAGAACAGCTGCTCCTCCACATCTCCCTCCAGCTCCTCCCAATGCCCCCACGAAGAGCTGAGCTCCTGAGAAGAGCTGTCTACACCCGCCTTTGCCACTTCACACTCTTCCCCTCTTGCGAGGCGCTCCAGCTCACCTTTCGTCCACATGGCCTCTCCAGTGTCTCTTGCCGGGCTCCCGTGGATCTCCACGTCACCTGGTCCCGAGCGGCTCCTCCGTTCCCATCTGCTCAGCCTCTCAGCAGCACTGCCGCCTGCTCCCTGCTCCTACGTGAAGCTGTTGCCATTGGCCACCAGGACGCCGTCCCTTTTGGCTCCCCTGCTCACGGCCGTCCCCCATCCTCTGTGGGGTCCCGCCGCCCCACCAGGCTCAGTCTTCTGCCTCTTCCTGTCTACACTGACCTCAGCCTCCCTGCGTTGAACACCATCCACAGCTGTGGCGGCTCCCAAAGTTACGGCCCCTCCCTCCTCCTCTCCCTAAACTCCGGATCCATTCATCCGACCATCTAGTTGACACTTCTGCTTCCAGGCCCAACAGGCTCCTTGAACTCAAGCATAACACTCGTTACACTGGGCTTCCAGTTCCACGCCCAGCGCCATCTCTCTGCAGTCTCCCTGTCGGGGGAAAGCAGCTCCGTTCTTCCAAGTGCTTAGACTGGAAGCCTTCACGACGCTCCGTTTCCTCACACCACCCGACCCACCAGCGACTCCTGCGGGCTCTACTGCAAAAACAGGTCCAGAACCTGATTGTTTCTACCACCTTCCCGCTGTCACCTTGATCCGCATCAGCCTCCCCTCCCCCACTGGGGACTGCCGCAGCCTCCTCATCTGGTCCGTGCCCCAAAGCCCCTTCTCCACACACACCCTTCACCGAGGCCTTGGCAATGTCAGCAGATGCTGTCACTCCTCCGAAGGCTTCTGTCTCCCTGAGTCACAGCCAAAGTGCCCACAGTGACCAGCGAGGCCCCTGAGATGCCCATCTCATTGGCTGTCCTCCTCCTTGCCCACTCTGTGCCATGTCCGCCTCCTTGTCAAGCCCCCGCCTCCTCTGGGCCCGACTTGCTTTCTTTTCTACCTTGGAAGGTCATACACGCATGCGCGAGCACATGCACACACGTTTACGTTTGTCACCTGTCTCCCCTACTACAATAGCAGCTCTGTGAGGCCAGGGACTTGTTTGCCACTGTATCCCCACCAGTAGGCACTTAGCTGGTGCTCAGCACGTCGCTCCTGGCTGAGTGAATAAATGAGGACCCAGAGTGCAGGTACCCCGCAGCCTCTCGGGCCCAGGAGGAGGGATGGGCTGTGGCACGGAGAGCAGTCCGCTCCTGTCTCTCGGGGGCGTGCGCTGTTCTGCACGCGAAGGCCCCGAGACTACGGGGACTCTGAGGCCAGACCGCAGAGCAGGACGCATGTGGCTGACATGGGGGCACTATGCCAGGGCACTGCTGACCGGCTGGTGGCTGCCAGAGAGGGATTAAGAATAATCCCTACCATTCATCCAGAGCGTTCCAGTTTACGAAGTGCTGTCACAGCCGATAACCGAAGCCGGGCCACACAACTGCCAGGAGGTGGGCTGAGCGAGGCCCAGGGGCCCCGCTGTACCGATGACAACGCTGAGGTCCCTGAGGTTAAGTGTCTGGCCCGAGGCTGCACAGAAGTGGCGGAGCCGGGCCCTGCGCCAGGGCTCCCCACGCGGCCCTGGAGCTGCGTCCTGCCCAGTGATCTTTACCAAGTGACAGTTCTACAGCAGGTGGGCACATTTCTACCCTCTCAACAAACCACTGAGTAAAAAAACCCCACACATCATTTATTCTTTGGTTGTCTACACAGACACTTAAATACTGTATTGCTGTCACGCGGCTGCCTGTGCAGGCCCCAGGGGTGGCTCGGGGCCTGCGTCCGTCCTGAGCCCTCGGCCGGGTCCGAGGGAGAGCGGGCCGTCCTGCCACGTCCACTTCGGGGAGCGGGAGCACCGTGCAGACGGCTGTGAGCCAGGTCCTGTTGGCCGGGCAGCAGACAGAGCTTCCCCGTGGCTCCGCAGCCCCCACCCAGGGGCCGGCCGGTCCAGGGCGCGGGACAGTTCCTTGAGGCGGGTCCGGCCACCCGTCCCCAGTGAGCTGGACGCTGTCAGAGCTCATCCTTGCGTCCCGCCTCACTGCCGGAGAGAGACTCCTCGACGGGCTTGGGGGGCCCCTCCTGGGAGAGGTCCATCTCTTCTGGACTGAAGAGCATCTTCACCAGGTCATCTGCCTGCACCCTGTCCTGCAAGGACAAACCCCTGCCCATTCAGAGAGGCCTCTGGGCCAGGCGCTCCCCTTTCAGGCACCTCGTCCTGGAGAACAAGAGTCTTCCGCCATGGCTTCTGAGCATCTCTCTTTCCCAGCAGCTCCTCCTCTCCGGGCAGACAGCCGGGGTGCTGCCCAGCCAGGAGCCAGGCACCAGGACTGTCCCCCATCTTGGCATCCCTGACCTGCAGCCCCGTTTATAAGTAAGGAAAAAGGACCGAGGAGGACAAGGCGACGTGACCGCGGTGACATGCCGCCGGAGGAAGGGACCTTTGTGGACTCGCGGCCTGGGCTCTTGTCATGTCTAAGCCACTGGCACTGAGACTGGGGAAGGTGGGAGCAGAACCCGAGCCCTTCCGGGAACAGACCACAGTGGCCCCAAGTGCTCTCACCCGCTCACTGTGCCGGGCGTCCAAGGTGAACCACAGGGCGATGGCACAGCGCTGCCCTCTGGTGACAGCCCTCACTCCGTGCGGGTTTTCCGTGCCTGAAGAGAATCCCACGGCCCTCCCACATTGGGGCTGCACTTCTGCCTGAGGGAGACACAAAGTGTGGGCGGGGGTGGGGATGGGATGGTACTCGGACGGAGACTGTAACCTGTCTTCAGAAGGGACACAGGATCATCAGGATCCAGGGTCAGGGGTGGTTCCTCAGCCTGGCTTCCCAGAGACCAGAGCTGGAGAGGTGGCCAGTCAGAGGAGTGAGGGACACATCTCAAAGCTCCTCGGCATCCCGGCTTGAGGAGGGGATCCCTGGCCACTCGGCCCTTGGTGCTTTGGGGGTTTCTGTCTCCCAGGGATGGGGACAAGGGCACACTCACTGTCACAGTCTTGGCATCTAGTTCAGTGAAATAGAAGGTTCCTCCATCGAAGTCTCCATTTAGATAAAGAATAGCACTGGGAACAACAGACAGCGTCTCACCAGGGGTCTCCTCCTCCTCTCCCTTCTCCCCCTCCGCTCCCCTCCCCGCTACTCCCCCACAACCCACAGCTCCAGTTCCTTCATCTCCAGGAGCTCCTAGCCTGCAGCTGGAGGGTGGCTTTCATGGAAAGAGAGCTTTCTAGACCCTTCTCCGAAGCCTCAAACATGACCCCAGCCTTCCCACCCCTCCACCCTCGCTCCAGAGAATCTGCTCTCCTCCCCATCGCGCTACACTGTCCGACCTCCTAGCCAGGAGGTGTGGAGATAGGGACTGGATTCTGGGGACAGCTGGGCCCACACCTCCATGTGCGTGTGTTGGGGAGGGGGGACAGCTGTCACCTGTAGTCCCGGAAGGTGTAAGCGGGGGGCTCCTTGATGCACACGAGGGCTTCAGCGTTCAGGATGCAGTTGTCCACGTGGACTGGGTGGCTGCTGTCCTTCCTCTCAGCCTGTGCCTCTGGGGCCGGGGTAACGCACATTAAGGCGGAGGCACCTCAGGAGATATGCAGCTCTCCTGCTGCCACCGGGGTACTTCCCCAAGTGCATCCGGGTCTATGGGCATGGCCAATGGACTAGGGGGTCGCTGGCTGAGCCACCGGCCCAGAGGCCAGGACAAATCTGCAGGTTACCTGGGAAGGTTCTTGGTGGGGAACCAGGTGCAGCGAGTAGGGTCAGGAGGCTCTAGCCAAGGGCCGGTCCTGCACTGAGCTGCACGACCCCAGCTTTCTGGCTACGATACAAAGCAGGAATCCCCAGGGAAGTAAAAATGAGGTGTCCGGAGGGTGGCGGGATGCAGGCAGGGTGCAGTGAGGAGCCAAGGTAAGGACCGCACGGAGGGGAACGGACAGGAGCAAAGGTAAAGAGTTAGCGGGGCGCCTGGGGGGCTCAGTCAGTTAAGAGTCCGACTTTGGCTCAGGTCATAATCTCACAGTTCGTGAGTTCGAGCCCCGCATCGGGTGAGCTCGACCTTCAGGCTCCGTGCTGATAGTGCAGAGTGTGCATAGGATTCTCTCTCCCTTTCTCTCTGCCCCTCGGGGGATTCTTTCTCTCTCCCTCTCTCTGCCCCTCGCTCACTTGTGCACTTTCTCTCAAGGAATTGGACAGTCTACTGACTGAGCCAGCTGGTGCTGGCTTAATCTGCCCTGACTTATAAAATTAGATCTCTCACAGATTTGGTATTTAACCATTTGTGACAGAGAACTTGTAACTTAGCTCATGACTGCTCTACACACCTGCATGTCTAACACCACTGCTGAGAGCCAATGGCCTACGGGATGAAAACCAACTCCTGAATGTAGCTCTCCACAATCTGGCTTCTGAAGGCCTGTCCAGCCTTATCTGACTGCCCTGACTCCAACCCCACTCCCCAGAAATGGGCACTTCCTTAGTCCCCACCGCCAGGTTGCCAATGCCTACCCTCATTTGCACATGCTGTTCCTTCTGGCTTGAGCAACCTCTCATCACCTGGGCACTCCACAACTCCTATTCACCCTGTGTAACTCATCACCTCCTCTGGGAAGTCCTCCTATCCTCCCAGTTGACTCACTGTAACTTCCTGGGCTGCACTGATCACACTGGGGGAACTTTCTGGTTCCCCGACTAGGATGAAAAGGACCGCGTCCTCCGTTCCCCTCCACGTCCTCAGCACCAGTGCCAGGCGCAGCGTGTGCTCAGCGAAAGCGGCAGGGATGGAGAAGGCCCACCTTCGATGGCGGTGCGGCACACCAGGTGTGAGTAGGAGAAGTAGAGGGGGGTGTCCAGGCGGAAGTAGGACTCCATGACGCGCCGCACCTTCTCGGTCACGTTGTAATACAGGTGGGCGCTCTGCAGGGGAACCTTCCCTTCCTGTCCCAGCTGCCAAGGGGACCAGCAGTGAGCTGCCCTGAACGCCCGTTGTGGGCGGACAGGGCCCACGAGGCACCAGGCCCTACTTGCCCCTCGCCCAAAGTGCTGCCCCTGCACCCACGCACGTCGACCCTCCCATGTTACACCCGCCCCTCCTACACCCTTCTCTTCATAAACAGTTTGTGCAGCCCTTCAGAAAGCACTCTCCCAGCTCTGGACACCGGTCTGGTCTTGCTGCCTCACTTGGATCTCATGGAGTTCATACCCCCCCCCACCCCCTCACCCNCTCTCTCTCTGCCCCTCCCTTGTTCATCCTCCGTCTCTCTCTCTCTCTCAAAAATAAATAAACATTAAAAAATTTTCAAAAAAATAAATAAATAAAATGAGGATCTCCATCTGCCCCACCCACCTCCCAGGCAGTTATGAGGATCCAGAGAAACAACAGAGTGAAAACAAAGGAATGCCCATGCCGACAAATTCTTTTCATGTGCTAACCTTGTTAAATTAACAACTGTCCACTTAAGCCCCCGTAGAGCAAAGGCCAGCCTCCCCTTTTATCCGTCCCTCCGTGCTGGGGACCTACTGGAGACACAGTTCAACTCCACCTATTTACTGAGGCCCCACTGTGTGCCCAGCTGCCACAAGGGTCTCACTCCTGAAGGTGGCACATCTTCCAACAAGTATGCACACGAGCAGACCCCGTGCAAGCACAGAGGAGGCTGCCATGGTAGCTCAAAAGAAAGAGGGAGGGCATCCCCAGGGCTGGGAGATTAAGAAAGGCTTCACGGGCAGAGATGACGCGGCGCGCCCTGGGAGGAGGGACAGGCTGGAGGAAGAGCAGCCCAGGGCAGATGAACACAAGGTATCAGCAGGGGAAGAGCTCGACATGACATGAGGTGAAAGGGGCAGGCAGGGTGGGTAGGGCAGGGTCCTTGTGTTTGGAAGACTGGTCTAGCGATGCGGTAGGGGGGAGGACAGACCAAGGAGGGGCAGGAGTGCAGACAGCGGGTGCTGGGGGCCTGCGGCAGCGGGGGGAGGAGAGGCCTGGGGAGGCAGGTGAGGACAAGCAGCCTCAGCACAGCTTGGAGGGGGCAGGCAAGGGGGCAGAGCCCTCCGATCCAGAGGCTTGGTAACAGGCTGCATGATGGAAGCAGGAGACAGGATGAGGTCTGTGCTATAAACACTGACTGCGGCGAGCTGACCTAGCGCTGCAGTGACACAGGAGTCCTATTTCCTAACCAGAGGCCAGTCGTCAGGGCCCTTTCTGGGTGGAAGTCCTGGCGAGTTAGGAAGGGCACCGGGCGAGGCTAAGCCTGGCCCAGGTCCTGGGGCTGGTCAGCCGGCGTGGGGACACCTGCTTGCTGAGTCCATGACAGCCGTAGACGCCCGGGCTCTGACCTCTCACCTTCCCGGGTCAGCCTGCTCACATCCAGCGACTCCTTGGTCTTCTCTTCCACCAGGGTCTCAATCTCCTTCATGAGGTTGCCGATCTCCTGGGAGATGCGGACGGCTGTTTCCCGTTCTGACCTGTGAGCACGGCCACCCTGAGGACTGTGTTCCGGGGCCACCCTGGCCCCCACCCCAGCCTCCCAGCCTGGACCAGCCCCCACCCCCCTGCCAGGAGTTCACATCTGCCTGGGCTCAGGAAGCCTGGAGTGCCTCATCAGGCCGGTCCAGCCATGCAGTTTCTTCAGGGGCCTCACTTTTGTTTCTCTTGCAATCTTTTGGGAATCACCTCTTCTGGAGTCCATGAATCCTAAAAGCAGGTCAGGAGGAAAATCAGCGCTGTAGGGTGGCCCGCATCACCCTCCAGGTCTCCACGCGTAGCAGAGCCTACAGCAGGACCCGCCTCACCGCCTGCCTCCTTTCAGGAGGTAAAGTGAGGCGGGGGAGCCGGAGCCACCTCTGGCTGCCCAGGACCCCCTCTGCCTTCCTCTGGTTCTCGTCCACAGGTTTCACAGATCCCATGTCTGGCTCAGCCCCCTGAAGGTTTGCTCCCCAGAGCCACACAGCCACCCCGCCGCCCCACCCCCCAGCTCCCGCATCCTGGCTCACCGGGTCAACGAAGGGAATTCCGAAAACATCGTAAGCAAAGAAGAGCAGTTCTTTCTCCAGCAGGCTGCGCTGTCGGTACTCCCGGGCACTCTGAGGAAAAGGAGTGGAAGGAAGGCCCTGGAACTCAGCCCTGTTAGCTCTGCGGCGGGGGTGGGAGGGGAGAGTTCAACCCCATGTCCTGCACTGTGGCTCCCAGCGTGACCTAAGGCTGCTCTCCCACCACCACGAGTACTAGTGTGTCTGTTCTCCAGTTTGGGACAGAAGGCTCAGCTCTGTGCTCCAGGGTTCCTCTGGCACAAGCAATGCCTCTGAGGGTGGCCTAAGACCCCTTGTCTCCTCCCTTTAATCTCCGAGACAGGAAATCTGATGATTCTCAGGAGATGGGGAAACATTCCTCAAAGAAGGAGAGTTCTTTACGGACTTCCATGGGGGTTCAATGCTGAGGCAGGGGACCTAGGGGCTCCCTGTCCCTTAACCTTTACAGCCACCTTTGAAGTTGATACTATTCATTTTACAGACAAAGACACTGAGGAGCAGAGGGGATATGGGACCTGTTTAAGGTAACACTATAGGAAATAGAGCAGAGACTGACATTCAGACCCAGGTCTTCCCAAAACTAAATCCCACGTGATTTTAGTTAGGGCCCTGCCTCCGCCCTGACTCTGAGCAGCCTGGATCCCTCCCGGAGTCCTGCGGCTACAGCTAGAGCAGTGGCTCCGGCCTGCTGGCCCTCCCCACACGTGCTCACAGGGAGGGTTACCCAGGGCAGGGAAACTAAATACCTTCTAGGGTCACATCTCTCCCTAGGTGCCCTGCTAGCCTCCAAGCCGCAGAATGAGGAAAGAAGAGAAAAAGAAGACACCATCAGTTGAAAGAAAAGATGAGGGCAGTAAGGAAAATGTTAACAAGACGTCAGTGAGCTCTATAACATCTATCATATTTACCCAACGGGGAGATGGAAAATTTCTCCTAAGGAGTTTAAGTGGTTCACCAAGTGCTAGACACCCAGCTGGGTGCGTTCTCCCATTTAGCCCTCTCCCACAGCTCTATGAGGCTGCTAGGAGGCAAATCCCACTCCTATGTTTATTCACTGGGCAATGATTTGTGGAGCGTCAGCTACGAGCCAGGAACTGTGTCAGCCCTGGGGTAACGCAGGGACAGAGGCGGGTCCCCACTACCAGCCACAGGCCACTGTGGGAGTTAGCCCATCTCCTGGAGCTGGAATGTCCTCCTCTGTAAAGTGGGAGAATAGCGCCCCCTATCAGGGCTGCTGTGGGGATGAAATGAGATGACGGTGTGAACCACACAGCACAGTGCGTGGCCTGGGACAGGGCTCAGCAGACGCTAGTTACCTTCTCTCCAGAAAGGAGAGCTCTAGTTAAAAGTGGTTTATTTCCCACTCTGTCTCAAACTCACTAATATGACCATTAAGTGGGGGGGAAAGGGTCTTGACTGAGCAAGACAAAGACACCTTGAAAAGCACCATCTCAAATGAGACGGTCTCCATCTAGTGGCCAAAGAGGACAACTACAAGGTCCGGTCTCCACAGGAGAGGGGATGGCAAGAGAAGGGTTATTTCTATTTGGAGACTAGGGATTCCAGAGCCAGGAAGGAAGAACCTTGTTGTTGTTTTTTTCCTCCAGGGCAAGCTGGTGGCCCCACGTCACCGTATGATAACCAAATGAGACAAAATCTATGAAAGAATTTTTCAGACTAAATGCCACACACGTTGGAAGTGTGCTCATTTTCAATAGCTCCACAATGGCCACAATGGGAAATCAGCTGCTGCCTCGTTCTCTACCTCCTTCTCCTGGTGAACAGGGGAAAACTTAGCTACCTGGGGCTGCCGTACAGGCAGGGCGGACCCGTGAGGAAAGTGCCCTGCTCCACCCCTGTGTGCCCGAGCTAGGTGGGCAGCACCACACGTGCATCTCCAAAGCTGGAAACTCGGTTCTAGTTAGATAGGAAGATGGAGGGGTGACCCATTCTGCTCACGCCACCTCCTACTCCACCAAGCCAGTTCCCTCCTCCAGCCACTGCCTCCCTGGGCCCAGCAGCACCCCTCTGCACCCCCACTGTAGCCCTGCACTGGTCTCCTGCTTCTAGCTCCTTCCCGTTCTGAGCCTTGCACCATTACAGCTGCTCGGGCTACTGTTTAAATCCCTTCGAGCACCCACCGCTGTCTGCCTTATGGAATAGAGGCCAAGGTCTGGGGAAGGCACTCAAAACCCTTCACAATCTGACTCTCCCAGGCCTCATCTTCTGTATCTCCCCAGTATCATCTTCCATTTACGTGGGACAATTGTCCAGGTTATTTGCACATGCTGTTCTTCATATAAAAGGCCCCTCCATGCCTCATTCACCTGCTGAAGGTTTTTTTTTTTTAATGTTTTTTAATTTATTTTTGAGAGAGAGAGAGACAACGTGAGCAGGGGAGGGTCAGAGAGAGGGAGATACAGAATCCGAAACAGGCACCAGGCTCTGAGCTGGCTGTCAGCACAGAGCCCGACGCGGGGCTCGAACCCACAAACCGTGAGATCTTGACCTGAGCCGAAGTCGGACGCTTAACCGACTAAGCCACCCAGGCGCCCCTGAAGGTTTTTAAAACTAAATGTCAACAGCACTTCCTCTTGAAACCTAATGACTTGTCAGTTGATTATTTCCCCCCTTTTTTTTTTTAATTTGAGAGAGAAAAGAGAGAGAGAGCATATGATCAGGGGAAAAGGGAAGAGGGGAAGAGAGAGAGACACAGAGAGACAGACAGAGAGAGAATTTTAAGCAGGGTCCACACTTTGCATAGAGCCCGGCGTGGGTCTCGATGCTATGACCCTGGGATCATGACCTGAGCCAAAATCAAGAATCTGATGCTCAACTGACTGAGCCACCGAGGCACCCCAGTCAATTCTTTCTCTTCCATGCTTCTGCTACAGCTTGCATACATATCCACTATTAGATTTACTACAGTAGTCTGTGAATTTTGGATTAAATACCTTTCTGTATCATTAGTGCCCTATGGTTGTGCTTTTTTTTTATTTAAATAAAATTTTTAATGTTTATTTATTTTTGAGAGAAAGGCAGAGACAGAAAGCGAGCAGGGGAGGGGCAGAGAGAGAGGGAGACAGAATCCAAAGCAAGCTACAGGCTCTGAGCTGTCAGCACAGAGCCTGACATGGGGCTCAAACCCATGAACCGTGAGATCACAACCTGAGCTAATGTCAGACGCTCAACTAACTGAGCCACCCAGCTGCCTCACAGCCACCTTGTTTCAAGAGATGGCTGAGGTAAGAGGTGAGGAAACCGGCCACTGGCTGCTTGTGGTGTGTACCATCAGCAAGACCTCCGTGATGCTACCTGTCCACAAAACACCGAGGAGACACTCGTGCCTGTAGGCTTACAAAGTGCATTTACACTCAGTATGTCATCTGACCCTCACGCTCACCTTGTGTTAAAGAAAGAGTTAAGAACCACAATCCCATCCTATAGAAGGAACAACCAAGACTCAGAGGGGCCATGCCGTGTGCCTGAGATGCCACATGATGTGTGGAAGTTTACACAGCTACTAAGTGGAGGAGTGGGTGCCTGAGCTCAGACCAGTGACTTCAAATCCAACTCACTGTTCTGGGCTCCAGGAGAGGGTCGGGTGTGTGCAAGGCATATGTACAAATATCAAGGATCATAGTATCACATTTCACTAAGTTTAAAAGACAGAATTTTCTGTGTTTTTAAGTACAAAAATAATACCATTTGCTGAAGGGAATTTAGAAAGTATAGGGGCGTCTGGGTGGCTCAGTTGGTTAAGTGTCCACTTTGGCTCAGGTCATGATCTCATGGTTCGTGGGTTCGAGCCCCATGTCGGGCTCGGTGCTGACAGCTTAGAGCCTGGAGGCTGCTTTGGATTATGTGTCTCCCTCTCTCTCTGTCCCTCCCCCCCACCTTGTGCTCTGTCTGTTTTTAAAATAAATAAACATAAAAAAAATTAAAAATAAATTAAAAATAATAAAAAAAGTAAATCTAAATAGGCAAGATACAAACATCACCCATATTCCACCACCTAGAAATAACCACTGAACATGTCGGAGAGTTTCACTTTGGTCACTGCGTCTGCTCGGGAGGGAGGTGGGCCTAGTGCTGACAGAGGGAGAGCTCAGCTCACACAGCGGCAGAAAGAAGGGACAGGGAGGAAACGGAGGCAAGAAAACAGGTGAGTGAAAAAAGCATTTAGCTTCAAGTAACAAAATGATAGATGTTGGCCAAACGGTATCAAGCCTCAGAGCAGAGGTGCCGAGAAAGGGGAAAAGGAGTGCTCGCATTGCAATTCTGCTTTTCTTTTGTGACTCAGACAACAGACTTCTGGGCCCCGATCACACTGGGTAAGGCTGCTCCCTTGCTGCTGAGTGACACGTGCGTTAGTGCCCTCACACCTCCTGCTCAAGCAGTACCAGANACACACTCTCTGCCCTTTGGTCTGGGTTTGGTTGGCGACTGCCCTAACTAACGCGAGTCTCTCACCTCACGGGGGCCAATGGATCTGGCTGGTTCTTCTCCGAGCATGGCTGTGTAGTAGGCCAGGTTCTGGTTCATCACCTCATCGTTGGGGAAGAAGAGGAGATAGGTCTTGGCACATTCAATAGCCTGTGTATAATTCCCAACTGTGAAGCAAAATAAATAAATAAATAAATAAATAAATAAATAAATGGCTGGGAGGAGAGGGTCTAATCCTGGGTACCAGGAGCCACCGGTGCTGAGTCTCAGCGCAGCTCGAGGCGGTGATGACACGCACGGCGGCCCTGCTACCTAACATAGCCGCCTGATCTGAGGGGGGAATGCTAGAATAAGAACAGAAGTTACATAAACGTAGAATATAGAATTGATTTAAGGCACTCAACACCCTCAGGCCTGCCTAGTGTTGAATGCCCACAACTTTAACTTTTCACAAGTAATTGAAACATTAGCCTCACAGGAGGCCAATTTCAGGAACAGTCCCATCTTCGTACCTTCTTTTCCCTACAGATTTTCAGAAGATGGGGACAGAGTGAAGGATCGCTCTCATTCACATGTGTTGGGTCTCCCTAACTCAACTATAAACATCTCATATTCAGGCCACCCAGCTGGCTCAAGTCAGAAGAGCATTTGACTCTTGATCACAGGGTCATACGTTCAAGGCCCGCATTGGGTGTAGAGATTTAAAAAAAATTTTTTTTTTATGTTTTATTTATTTCTGAGAGAGAGAGAGAGACAGCATGAGCAGGGGAGGGTCAGAGAGAGAGGGAGACACAGAATCTGAAGCAGGCTCCAGGCTCTGAGCTAGCTGTCAGCACAGAGCCTGATGCGGGGTTCGAACCCACGAACTGCGAGGTCATGACCTGAGCCGAAGCCAGACGCCCAACTGACTGAGTCACCCAGGCGCCCCTAGAGATTTCTTAAAAACAAAACAAAACCAAAAACTAGAAGCCTATCTTCTAAAAAAAAAAAAAAAAAAAGAAGAAAGAAAGAAAAAGAAATAAATACCTCATACTCTTGAGTATGTGGTGATGCTTAGCACATGGAAAGTATTCAGTAAGGACCTGCTCACTTGCTGCTTGTTTGGATACTGGCAGCCCCCCGCCCAGCGGTCCTAGGAAGAAGGGCTGGAAAATGTCCTGTGAACTGGTTTAAACGGTAGTAATGGTAGAATGCCCTTGCCTTTGCTCTACTTTAACTCAGATGGAAAATCAGGTTATAAATGTTATAGAAGGGATGAGAGAGCGGTCCTAAGTCTCCCTCTCCCAGCTTTGCTGGCTGCTGGCCTCGGCTTCTGGGGTCGGTGGCTTGTCACAAAGCACCCAGGGGCCACCCTGCTGGGTGCCTCCCACAGTCACAATGAGAAGGCAAACATGTTGAGGCAGCACGGGGGCCACCGTCCCTGCCTACCTGGCTCTGGGCTTCCCACTGAGAAGCGGCGGAGAAGGAAGAAAGTGGGCCTTACTGTTATAGTAGGCAAACTGCAGATAGTTATAATGTGACGGGAGGAAGTCTTCAAAGGGCTTCTCTCGGCTCGGGTGGGAGGCGAGCTCTGTGACGCAGTTCTGCTTACAGCTGAGGACCTGGATGTAATGATCTGAAAGGAATCGAAGAGGGGAGTAACCAGCAGGTCCATCTTCAGGATTCAGATTCTGGTGAAGACG
The DNA here is from genome assembly GCF_008692635.1 of Crocuta crocuta. NCBI lineage: Eukaryota > Metazoa > Chordata > Mammalia > Carnivora > Hyaenidae > Crocuta > Crocuta crocuta. Next base: position 2,747,172 of record NW_027527936.1, read on the forward strand.
AACAGGGTCAAGCGGAAGGAACTTTCAGGCCGATTCTCAGCTGGCGGGGATTTAGGTTTGAGGTGGAAGCCGCTGTGGGCGCATTGTCACCGCGTGGCCCCGGGCGCCCCTCGCGGGGGGGGGGGGGCAGGGACAGGCCAGGGCAGGCCCGCGGCCGCGCACCTGCAATGGCCTGGAAGAGGTCCGCGTTGTACTCCAGGTAGTTGTAGCCGTCATAGTCGTAAGGCCCCTCGCAGAGCGCGCGACACTCCGCGTCCGCCACCCAGTACTCCCGCAGCGCCGCCTCCAGGTGGGCCACCGCTTCGTGCGGCTGCTCCTCCGAGTAGAGCCGCACTCCCAGCCGGAACTCGTGCTACTGGGAGGAAGGGGGGACTCACCTGCGGGCCACACGCAGCCCCGGGCCCCTGGCCCTCGCCGCCTCCTCCCCCCGCTCCCCCCCTGCCCCCGGCCACCTACACGGGCATCCTCATGGCCTGCCTCGAGTTAGGGACGCAAAACGGTGGCTGCTACCCAGTGGAGACCTTTTGTAAATGGCCTTCACAGGTTTCTCTGCACATTCAAAAGCATTTAACTCAATCTAGATAAAAGATACGCGGGAGTTCATTGTCATTTTCTTGTACTTTTCTGTAGGGATCATAGTGTTTAAAATAAAGACTTCATGAAAAAGAACTCTAGATGCTAGAATGAGGTCTGGGCTGATGGTAGCAATCTTCGCAGCACAAGGGGTGACGTGAGCTGGAGATGACTGCAGAATGGGTTTGGCTGTCTGTGAGACACAGCTCCCGTTCTCGTGCACAATAACTATTCTCATTTGTCACAGAATCAATATCACACACACACACACACACACACTCATTCACACAGTGTGTAGTTGCAGAATGTATTCAATGTACACAATTTACTTTTAAAAGTCATTTTGGTATTGTTTGTTTCTAATATCTCTACTTCTAACCTGTTAAAACTTAAGAGAACATGAGCTCTTTATAAAATGCTATTACCATCACAGGTACTATCTGTTGTGGGACATGGACTTCTGCTAAACAAACAGAATAAGATCATCAGGGAACATTGCACCGCTTATTGTAGTGAAAGCAAAAACCTACACAGTAAATTAATACAATTATGCAGAAAATGGACTATCAGGCAACCATTAAAAATTGTATTTTCAAAGAAAATCCGAAGACATGAGAGAAGCCTCATGATATGGTGTTAGTTCCAAAAGGATTTTGAAAAATACATACACAATATGATACCAAATTAGATTTAAAAATTAAGATATAGTGGAGATGCCTGGTGGCTGAGTCAGTTAAGCATCCACCTATTGGTTTTGGCTCAGGTCCTGATCTCATGGGTTGTGGAACTGAGTCCCAGATCTGGCTCTGTACTGACAATATGAAGCCTGCTTGGGATTCTCTCTCTTCCTCTCTTTCTTTCCTTCCCTGACTTGTGCTCTCTTTCTCTCTCAAAATAAATAAATAAACATTAAAAAAAAATTAAGATATAGAAGACTTTAAAAATAGGCTAAAATACGAACTACTGTTTTTTTTTTTATTTTTTAAAATACTTATTTATTTTTGAGAGAGAGAGAGAAAGACAGCATTAATAAGGACAGGCAGAGAGAAATGGAGACACAGAATCCAAAGCAGGCTCCAGGCTCCAAGCTGTTAACACAGAGACAGATGCAGGTCTCAAACCCACGAGCTGTGAGATTATGACCTGAGCCACCCAGATGCCCAGAACTACTGGTTAAGGTGGCAGTATTACAGATGATTACTTTCTGCTTTATACTTAACTGCATTGGGGTGCCTGGGTGGCTCAGTCGGTTAAGCATCCGACTTCAGCTCAGGTCATGATCTCACAGTTTGTGGGTTCGAGCCCCAAGTCGGGCTCTATGCTGACAGCTAGCTCAGAGCCCAGCGCCTGCTTCAGATTCTGTATCTCTCTGACCCTCCCCTGCTCATGCTGCCTCTCTCTCTCTCTCAGAAATAAAACATTAAAAAAAAAATTTATACTTAACTGCATTTTTCTAGTGTTGTACAATGGACATCTACTACTTCTGTAATCAGAAAACAAGCCTAGTAAAGGTCATTTTAATAAAAAGAGAGAGAGGGGGGCGCCTGGGTGGCTTTCAGTCAGTTAAGCGTTCGACTTCGGCTCAGGTTATAATCTCATGGTTCGTGGGTTCAAGCCCGGCATCGGGCTCCATGCTGGCAGCTCGGAGCCTGGACCCAGCTTCGGATTCTGTGTGTGTGTGTGTGTGTGTGTGTCTCTCTCTCTGCCCTTCCCCCGTTCGCGCTCTGTTTCTCAAAAGTAAATAAACCTTAAAAAAATTAAAAATAATAAAAAGAGAGAAAGAGAAAGGGACACAGTTTTTTTCACCATATGGGGTTTGGCCTCAAGATCCTTGAAGTCGTCCTTCTTCACTCCAGACATGGTTTCGTAATAGTCCAGATTCTGCCGCATCTCCATGTGTTCAGGGTTGCCCACAAAGAAGGTGTGTGCCGCTGCTACCGCTTTCTCCAGCTTGTTTATCTAAGAATAAAGCACAAGAACATAATCCTCACATCCAAACCCTGAAGGTTTGTGTCCAAATGCACGGTCCATGGTAAACAGGAAATCCCAGCCTTCCTGAACCTTCCACTTAAAACAGTATGCTCCAGAGCCTTGCCAGCCCCAGAAAACACATCTACTGCAGGAACTACATCCCAGAAATTAGGAGTACAGAGCCCTGGGCAGAATCAGTCACTTCCCCAATCAGGCGTAGCAGTGCCCCAAATCATGGGAGGTAAACCTTCAACAGAGCAAACGTGCTATTTTTAAACAAAGGTCATATTGTGAGGGGCAGTACTATGGAAAACTGACTGCCCAAATAGTATATTCTCAAGATTCAGATGTGGCAACTGAGCTGAAAAAAGTATAAGTCTTCAAGAATTTAGTAGTAGAGGAAAAAAAGCAGCTAACAATGATGCTGCGCCTAAGGATTTTCCTAGAAGAGGCTTTTCTTTTCTTTTCTTTCTTTTTTCTTCCTTTCTTTCTTTCTTTTTTTTTTTTTGCTTAAAATATAATCATGAGTTTTTGACATATTCAAGGAAAAGATGGGTGACTGAAAAATCTCAAGGTCTCATACAAAATCCAGACATGGCATCTTCTGACTCGAAGCCCAGGGCTCATGAGGGTCAAACAAGTGGTTATACTGAAATCTGAGAAAACTGTGGTATGTGCCACAATAATGCCCATAGCAGTGGACGGTGTTAAACAGGTTCCTATGTAGAAGCTAAAATAAGTCACTGATGATCTAATGATTAACGTGGGCTTCAGTGTCACACAGACCTGTGACAAAGCTAGATTTAGTCAGTAACTTGCTGGGGCTTTAGATAAGTCACTTAAAGTTTACTCTCTAAATTCAGTTCCCGAATCTGTTTCATCTGCAGAGAGCAGTCACTAACTCACAGGGTTGTTGAGAACAACCTAATTCTAATATATGGTGCTGGGCACATACTATGTGCTCAATAAATGTTAGCTGGTATAATCAATATGCTAACAATTTTTTCCGTTTCCTCTTACCATCAGTACTAGTAAATGCACTTTAAATAAGGAGTCGGCCCTGGCTCAGATCCTAAAATAGGTAAGTGACCCCGAGTCAATAATGGCCATCTCTGTACCTTTTTTGTTAATTGTACAATTAGAAATTCTCCCACGTTTATCCCCTTTATGGATTTATTCTCCCACCGTTATCTCTCTACATTGCTTGTGCATTTCCTCCTCTTTTCTCTCTCCACCCCCAGTCCTACTTTACCAAGCACCAAGGCACCTAATTTCCTTCTCTCATGTGGACAACCCACACTCATCCCCTAATGGTTAGCCCCGCCACCTCTTTCTCCTTCTCCCAAGGCTTATTCCACATTCCAGAATTAGCAATCTACGACCAGATTCTGACACTGGCTCCTGAAGCCTGCAGAGCATTCTTCTTAGTCTGGCCTCACTTTACCTGGAATGGCCGTTCTTCCTCCCCTCTAGTGAGATTTAGGACCGACTTCAATTGTCAACTCTTCTTTCAGTCTCCCTGGTTTCTCTGAAACAAAGCTAGGTTCTACCTCCTTTGTGCTCCCACAGCCCTATATACACACCCTTTTTAGCCTCTTCTATAGTGATTGATAGGGAAGCGATGTGAAACAAAACAAGGTAAAGTTAAGCATTTTAATGACCTGTACAAGACCTGGAATGTAGTAGGTACATTTGTCAAAGAATGTTAGAAAGTGCTGTTAAGTGACAGGACCAAAGACATGACCCACTTATTTTGGTTCCAAATACAGTACTTTCCCAAGTAACAAGGAGGAAGGGAACAGAATTATGTAAGCAAAATGTGTGGAGAGGTGGGCGTCTGGTGCCCATGGTTCTCTAAGTCTCTCTTTAGGGGGAACTGAAGGTCTGTTAAACTATGGATATAATAAATATGCAGCATAGCTCCTTCTTCTTTGTTTTCCCCCAATAAAATGGGGCTAATAATAGCACCTACCTTACAGGATATTGACAAGATCTGGGCAAATGAATCAATAAATACAAAGTTCTTAAAATAGTATCTGGAAGTATGTGTTGGCTATCATCATCACCACCACCACAAGCCAAGGACGCTCCAAATCCATGTATACACTTGGACTTAAGCCACTCTGGAATTCCTAAAAATGCTCATTTTTCTTTGAAAACCTGACAGTAGCCAGAAGGTCCCCCCACAGCCCTAGTGGCTAGACAGCCCCTACCGGCGACGTGGCAACCTCACGTCCCGAAAGAGAGCTGCTGCACTCATGCGGCAGGAAAAGCATCACTGGACAACCAACCGGAAGGAGGATATTGTAGAAAGGTCCTAGCTTCTCTCTCGGACACTTACAATGAAATCCGGAGGAGAGACCCGAACTGCCGCTTTAGTTTCCCCTAGCAGGCCTCCCGGGGAACACAAGGCCAAGTTTTGCTTGGTCCGTGCCTTAACCCCAGGCTGGACCTTTGGGATTACCATCTGCCTATGCGAACCTGGCGTCGCAGGTCTTCCGGCAGTGTCCCTCTTCTCCCTGGGTCCGAGGAGAGCTCCCTGGCCAGGAGGCCACCGTCCCTCTCCACGGACACTTCCCCGACCCCCCATCCCCACCCCCCCGGGGGCGCNCCCCCCATCCCCCGCCCCCCGAGTTCGCCCGGGTCATTTGCAACCGCGCCCAGAAAGATCCCTGCTGCCCGGGGCCGGACAGGTCTGCACCTTGAAGTAGGCGACCTGGAGGTAGTTGTAGGGGCTCCGCTTGCGGAACTCCAACTCCAGCTCCTCGCTGAGCGAGTGGGCGGCGGGCGGCCCGAGGCAGCGGCGCAAGCAGGCGGCGCGACGCAGCAGGCCCCCAAAGAAGCGCAAGTCCTGCAGGGCGGCGGCGCCGGAGGCCTGCGCCAGGCTCGGGGACGGGTCGGGCTCCAGCCCTCNCGCTCCATGCTCAGGACCACCCCTGCCCAGTCCCCGCGCGCGTAGGCCGCGGTTCCCTCCGCGAAGAGCAGATCAGGCGCAGGCACGTCCCATCCCGCCTCGGACTCGACCTCGGCCCGGGAGGCAGCGGCGGCAATCGCCAGCAGTGTGGTCAGCAGCCTCAAAGCGCGTGCAGCCATGGCAGCCTCAGACCTAACG
>NW_027527936.1:2752835-2770473 GCF_008692635.1 Crocuta crocuta
CCTCGGAGCCCCGCCTACCACGCCCCTCCCCTCCCCGCCCCTTCTCTGAGTGGAGCCTCGCCTCCCAAGCCCGGCGGCGCATGCCCAGGAACCTTACACCGCCTTTTCGGCTTTCCCTAAGCGGGGACCCCGCCCCTCAGCGGAGCCCTGTGCTTCAGCTGGAGCCCCGCCTCCCGGCTCGGGCGGTGCCCTTTAGCCCTAATGGCCATTGGCCAGGGAACACAGAAGCTCCGCCCACGGGCCTTTGTGCGCGTGCTCTTCCGCCTAGCACCGCGCCTCGGGTGGAAGGGAGGCTCCGCTGTTGCCATGGGGGAGGCCGGAATGCCGGGGAAGTCGAAGGGAGTCCCAGCTGACCAAAGAGGTCGGGGAGGTACGCAGGGCGGGAGTCCGCAGGGGGGAAGAAGCCCTCACGGAGCAGCCAGCCTCCCGGGCTGCGCGGGAGGCCGAGGGCGGGCGCTCACGGGCTGTGTTCCTGGGTATGTGTCGCAGGAGCGCTGGTGGAGCTCACCCCGACCCCTGGCGGCCTGGCCCTAGTGAGCCCCTACCACACCCACCGGGCCGGGGACCCCTTAGACCTCGTGGCGCTCGCAGAGCAGGTACAGAAGGTGAGGAGGCGCGGCTGGGGAAGTAAAGACCCGTCTCGGTCCGTGTTTGGCCCTGCGTCTTACGACTGGGACCCCACAGCCAGTTAGTGTGGGTTACCATTTGCTTTTTGTCACCATTTTACAAGTCGGGAAAACTGATTGTCACTGAGAGTCGGTAGTCTGACTCTGAGCTTCTGAGAGCAAAGGCTTCAGCTGCACCGTGAGTGCCCATAACCTTTCGCGACACTTTGAATATGCAGTATTTCGTGTGGGCCTCAGGACAGCCCTGTAAGGTAGGCAGTACAGACGTTATTCTTCCCATTAGACACGTGAAGAGAAGTTTCCATGCAAGTGTCACAATCACCCTAACGGATTCTGCAGGGATACACAGTCCACTTATTTAAACTGCTTTCCATTAGATCGTTATCTGTGCCCTGAACGCTTTTAGAATTTAACATCTTCTAGAAGGACAGGGACTCTTAAATTTTGTCCTGTGTTCTGATTCACTGGGCAAAACATTCCTGAGCCCCGTGCTTAGATTCACTGCCAAAAGAATAAGGAGGAAATGCGAAATAACAAAAAGCACTGGAAATTTGGACACATGCCTGCTAATCCCACGTTTGATAATAACTTGTGCTGTGACTTGAGGCAAATTAGGTTTCTCTGGACTTCAGCTTCTTCATCTGTAAAATGCAGGTCTCAACTAGGAGAACTCCTAGATCTAAAGCTGTGAAAAACCAAAATCCATCTAATTTTTACCAAGACTTTCAGTTGTAGAACCCTCATCAATATGCACAGATAGAGGGCCCAGCTGCTTTAAAGCTTCGGATAGTCCCCTCACCCTTGTATGTACTACCACATGTGGCCTTGGTTATAGTCAAAGGTCTTTATTTTGTCCAAAAATATTTAATAGTTAATGTGCTCAAATACCCTCACATAAACATCTCTGTACTTCAGAGTTTTTTTTTTCTTAATTAAGAAATATTAAAATGCTTAGGAAAGTGCTTTTGATTCAAACTTCCTGACTTCCCTTTTCTAGAGAGGTGGGAAGCAAAGCATAACTTTTATAGATTAGGAGAATATCATGTGTCTGTTTAATTGGATCAGTTTTATTGGGAGGGAGGCAACCAGGCCCAAAGCTTTAGGCAGACGTTTTCCTGGGTTACTGAGTGACCATCATGTTTATTACAGTGGCCTGAAACAAACAACAAACAAAAAGATGGAACACAATTTTTGCCCCTCAGCATATAATCTAGTAAAATATAGAGGCTGCATTATTGTGCTGCCTCCTTGTTGCCAATATTATTCATACTGGGTGGCTGAAATAAAAATGCTAGAGACAAACAGATTGAATCAAGCACATTTACTCTCTGTGTCCTGAAATGTACTTTCTAGCAGGACTGCCTGCTGACATGCCACTTTGGTATTGAAGTGTGTTCAGAAAGCTCGAGAGGTCTGGTATTATTAATAAGGCAGAAATTTGGAATCAGACTGATCTGTGTTCAGATCTTCAACAGCTAATATTAGCTGTTATTAACCTTTGGACAGGTTGCTTTACCTCTCTGGGTATAATTGCTAAAATGAGACTGAAGTTACCATCTCCAACTTCAAAAGGTGTTATAAAAATTAAGTTAGATAATGTATGTGAAGGGCTTCAGAATGGGGCCAGAGTTTGTGTTTAGTAATTAGCAGTACTGTTTTCCTCATTTCTCTATGAATTAGGATCTTTTGTTTACAAGGAACTGATTTGCTGCCACCACCCTAAGAAAAAGATTAATAATGACGCCACTCCTAACCCAGAACTGTCTTAGCTCTAGAAACCTCCTGCTCTCTCCTTGGCCATCAGGTGTCTCACCGTCCTTGGAACAAAATGCATTACTTCCACCATGGGCTATAAGGCCTTACATGATATGGTCCCTGCCCCCTTACTAACTACTCCCTAACTACTGCCCCCTCGCTAACTACCCTTCAGACACGTCTTCTCCAGTTTTGTGCATGGCTGGCCCTTTTTTTTGTTCAGACCCAAGTCAAATGTCACATCCTCAGTGAGGCTTTCTTGTCTGTTGAAGGTTATGCTCCACCCCATCCAGATGATGGTATTATTAAATTGAATTTGGGCACCTAGGTGGCTCAGTTCATGGTCTCATGCTTCGTGAGTTCGAGCCCCACATCGGGCTTTCTCTGTCGGCAAGGAATCCACTTCAGATCCTCTGTCCCCTTTTCTCTCTGCCCCTCCCCAGCTCACGCGCTGTCTCTCTCTCTCAAAAAAAATTTTTTTAATAAAAAAATAAATAAATTGAATTTGCATCTACCCTTCTCGAGCATTCCGTTCCCTCCAGTGCTTACCACTACCCATTAAGCCAGTTTCTCCACTTACTTGTTACCTCTGATCTGCTTCTACCACATAATTATGGTTATTTCCTTCATAATAGCTCATCATTATTCTGAGTCCGTATAACACTAGCTCTAATTGTTTTTCTTGTTGGTATCTGTATTACTCACCAGAGCCATGTTATGGTAGCCTCTAGCCACATATGGTTGTCAAGCACTTGGAATATATGGTTAATGCAGCTGAGACATAGAATTTTAAATTTATGTAGTTTTAACAAATTTACATTTTAAACCGTGATAATTGATTAAATTATTGGACACTTTTAAGTATATTTGGAGCAAGCTGAGTATGTGCATTGACCCTTTTAACTATAAATTTTATGAAGCTTAAGTACAGATTGAGTATTTTTTGTAATTTTTTCTAATGTTTGTTTATTTTTGAGAGAGAGAGAGAGAGAGAGACAGAGCATGAGTGAGGGAGGGGCAGAGAGAGAGGGAGACACAGAATCTGAAACAGGCTCCAGGCTCTGAGCTGTCAGCATGGAACCCAATGTGGGGCTCGAACTCACGGACTGTGAGACCATGACTTGAGCTGAAGTCAGACGCTTAACTGACTGACACCCCAGGCACCCTCTTAATATTTCTTACTTTGAGTTAATCTCCTAATTTCTTCTTAACTTATTGTATACCCCTAGACATTAATCAGCTTTTCTTGAAAGTAAGCTGGAAGTCTTTGACAGATTTCTGATGCCTGAGTGATAATCCTTCCCATTGGTCACACCAGTCTCTCGGTTTTGAAAATTATTCAATTTATTTTAAGCAATTTCCATTGCCTTCATTTGCGCTTCCTGGCACAAGACAGGCAGTCTTCTGTGTGCAGTATAACACGGTTTCAGGTCTACATCCTAGTGCAGTCTTTAAAAATACCTGGCTGGTTCAGTGGGTAGGTAGAGCATGTGACTCTGGATCTCAGGGTCGTGAGTTTGAGCCCCACAGTTGGGCATGGAGCCTACTTAAAAAAAAAAAACCAAGAAAATATTTGAAGTAACAATTAGGAAGGCAAATCTAAGTTAAAATGTAACTAGGCATGATGTAAATAATTCAGCTGAGGCAATGATCAGATTAATAGGTACTTCCTATACATAGCTAGATTCCTACCTAACAGGTGGTAAGAAGCTTATCACAAGGGTCTCTTTATTTTAAGACCCATCTCTGATTTCAGAAACGTTGAAACATGAGAAAAATAAATGGAGACCTGAGGAACAAGTGGGTTTACTCGGGCAAAGAGTAAGAGGGGAAGTATTTTCTGTCGAGAGGGCACAGTCATACATGTGGTAGCATATGGGAGCTGTTGAGCCGGGTGGGAGCTGGGCGAGGTGAGTGCGAGTTCACGGGGCTGTGGTGAGGCTCGGAAGAGTATAAGGCATAAGCAAAGATGTGGAGGTAACTCTTCACGCTGGGCTCTAAATACGAACACTGTGAAAGTCTTACCCTTTTTCCACCCACAGTTTGGTTTTGTCTCACCTGTAGGCTGACGAATTCATCCGAGCAAATGCCACCAACAAACTGACAGTCATAGCTGAGCAAATCCAACATTTACAAGAACAAGCCAGGAAGGTGAGTAACGAGTAACAGCTTTTAGACAGCCATTCATTTCCCTCATTTAATTCACAGGATTGCCTGGTCTTACAGTCATTTAACTATTTTGTCTTCAGGACCTCCTAGAAATAATAGACGTGTGGCGTGAAAGAGAGTAAGTCCAAGAGGTTAGGTATAGGTAAGCTTTTTCACTGGGAGGCAAGTTTCAGTGAAGTAAAGCATTTTGAGGGGAAATACATGTTCTCAGTTATATAAGAAATGTACTTACATTGTCATTACAGATGTTGGTTAAGTGTCCGACTTCGGCTCAGGTCATGATCTCACGGTTTGTGGGTTCGAGCCCTGCATCGGGCTCTGTGCTGACAGCTCAGAGCCTGGAGCCTGCTTTACATTCTGTGTCTCCCTCTCTTTCTGACCCTCCCCTCCTCACACTGTCTCTCTCTCTCTCTCTCTCTCTCTCTCTCAGAAATAAAGAGCACATTAAAAAAGAAAAAGAAATGTGCTTTCTGCAGAAAAATAGGAAAGAAATTCAGAAACCACTCAAAGCCAGTAATGTTCAACATTTTAAAATGCAGTTCTTCTAAAGGCATTTTTACAGGCTAGTAGCATAGTCTAATTCTTGTCTCTTCAGAATCATCTGGATCCTAGTAGTGACTGATTGCTGTGGGGGGAGAAGTTCCTAAGCACTGTTTGGGATAATCACTGAATGTGCGTGCCCGTTAAGTCCAGTGCTTACTTTGTTACATCTCTGTGGTTCTTAGGTGCTGGAAGATGCTCACAGAGATGCTGACTTGCACCACGTAGCCTGTAATATAGTTAAAAAACCTGGTAACATCTATTACCTTTATAAACGGGAGACTGGTCAGCAGTATTTTTCTATTATTTCTCCAAAGGTAAGAACATTTATTTTTGCACAAAAATCAACTCTGGTCTTTGAGACACTCTTGGCATGTGTTTGTGAGGATGGAGGCATAAGGGTTTATAAATGGTTTTCTAGAAAATTGGAGGTTTTGTGAGCCTTGGCATGACTCTTAAGAAATATTTATTGAAAAATACAGTCAAATTATTTCACAGTCACTATCTCTGTTAAGGGAGATAGCTGATGCATAATGCAATGAGGATGATTCTGACTGATCTGAAGTGAAAACCCAAAAAAGAAATCTGTGGCATAAAATGAAATGAGGGGAGCCTGGGTGGCTCAGTAGGTTAAGCATCTGATTCTTGGTTTTGGCTCAGGTTATGATCTCACTGTTTGTGGGTTCAAGCCCCGCATCAGGCTTTGCACTGGCGACCGTGGAGCCTGCTTGGGATTATCTGTCTCCCCCTCTCTCTGCCCTTCCCCCTCTTGCTCTCTATCTCTCTCTCTGAAAATAAGTAAATAGACATTTTTTAAAAATGAGGAAATAAGCTCAATGTCTTTATTTCCTACCCTGATGAGAACTGACTCCTTTGCCTTCTTTAGGAATGGGGGACACGTTGTCCACATGACTTCCTTGGTGCCTACAAGCTACAGCATGACTTGTCCTGGACTCCGTATGAGGACATTGAGAAGCATGATGCTAAAATCAGCATAGTGGACAGGTTGCTAAGCCAGCCAGCGGCGCTGCCTCCAAGCACTGAGCCCGCCTTCCAGGGACTGACTGACTGAGAGACGTCTCTGACAAACAGCTCTCGAAGCCCTCTTTCTCTGCCTTGATGGGAGGAGGCATGAGAATTGAGGTCTTGTGGGGGAATCGTGAACTTCTTGAAAGGAGACCCTGTGTGCATGTAAATGCTGTCATTACTACTGTTAGCTAGTTCTGATGGTAATAAATCCTATCAGTCTCTTTTGGGATCCTCTCTGGGTCACAGATACTCAACCCTGTCACTTTCAGAGTATTGGCCGGTGTACTTTCCTTCTCCTTTATCTCTCCATCTGTTCTCCCACAGGTCAGAGCATTAGAGAAAGACGGTATCTTCTACCCGCATGAAGGTTGGCGAGGCATTTTCCAGAGAGAATTGTTTTTAGTCTTTTTGTAACTGGAAGTGTTTGAGATTGGGTTGAGGTTGAACATGGGGTGGAAAATGAGAGCAGACTTTTAACAATAGAGAACAAACTGATGGTTGATGGAGGGAGGTGAGTGGGGGATGGGCATTACGGAGGCCACTCATGATGTGCACGGATGTTCTATGTAAGTGATGAATCACTAAATTCTCCTGAAACCAATATTACACTATACATTAACTAACTGGAATTTAAATAAAAACTTGGAACTAAAAAAAAGATTGGGTTGAGGCTGTTTAGCAGTTAGTGTAGCTCCAACTTCAGATGCGTCTGGGAGCAGGAATGTTGTGTAATGGAGAACGATAAACAGCTTGGCTTGCCTGGACTGGAGAGTGTGGGATTCTGGTATTTCTGCACTTTTGGTGAGGTTTGGCTTGCCTCTTTTGCTCTTTCTGCCTACCTTGGAGATTCTGGGGCAGCAACAATGGGCAGGGTTGGGGGAGGTCTACCTGTAACCTCACAGAATTCTAGACTTGGAAGTGATGTAGGCAGCTGCCACCGACCACGGTATGGATCTGCACTGTAGCCTTGCTGCGGAGGAGATCCAGACTTTAGCCATCAGCAGCAGGCCAAATCCATTTAGATGGCAACTTCAAAATAGTGTGGAAGAGGGGCAGTGGGTGAGAAAAAGAAAAGTAGCCTGTTGATCATGAGTTACCTCAGATTGAAACTCATCTTGACCTGAATTATTTAAGAACTTAGCAGAGGCTTTTTGGCTGAGTTCCTCTAGTTCTCTCATTCTGACTAGACTCTCGTGGGACTCGACCTCACCTCATTTGTTCGGTGGGATTAACTAAATTCACAGCATATCCAGTGTGGCTGTGTTTCAGTGCCGTATCACCTATCGTAATATGCCATAACCATAGCTGCCCAAGTTCCTTTCCGGGTGTGGATGTCTCTTGGGCTGATCTGTGTGGTAATACCCTAATGCCATCCTAGTTTTCTTGGCCTTTCCTCATAAGGTGCATTTCTTGTTAGCTGTAAAATGGCCCGTGAAGGCCTCCCACTGGATGGGGCTAGAACCTGACGGGGTCACCCAGATGATCCTTGGTCATTCATCTCACAGGGGGATGCTCTGTGAGGTCAGCTGCAAAAGCCTCTGATGGGGGTGGTGTGGGACACACACACACACACACACACACACACACACGCTTCAGTGGTATAGTAGTTTGATTATGTAAGTTTCCTGGGTTTTCAGACCTGCATGGGCACAACCCATTCTGAGTAGGTGTTTATTAGTTATCTGTTGCTGAATAAATTATAAGCAACTTAGTGGTTTAAAACGACACACATTTATGATTTCATAGTTTCTGTGGGCCAGGAGTTCAGGCACACTTAACCTGGGCCCTCTGCTTCACAGGCTGCATTCTGATTACTGGCCAGGCCCAGGTTCTCATCTGAAGGCTGGGTAAGAATCGGTTTCCAAGCTAACTTAAATTTTGAAACAATTTTAGTTCTTCCTGCTGGACTAAGATTGTTGACTCTGTTTACTAATAGACCATTAACCAGAGACTGACTTCAGTTCCTTGCCATATGGGTCTCCCCAACATGGCAGCTTTCTTTATCAAAGTCAGCCAGGAAGAGTCTGCCAGCAGGATGGAAGTTACAGCCTTGTAGTCTAATCACGGGGGTGACACCTCACGCTTGTGTTCCATTCTGTCAGTTAGAAGCAGGCCCCAGGCAAGCCCATACTCATAGGAGGGAGTTATACAAAGGCACGAATACCAGAAGGCAGAAATCATCAGGCAGATCTTAGAATCTCTGTCACAGTGCTCAGCCCGAGGGAGAAAAGAAGGCCCTCGGGTAAGAGGCTGTATTACAAAGTGGTTAAGCATGGTAGTGTTAAAGTCACAGGTTGGAACTGGGCTATCGCTCTGACAAAATAATTCCCCAGCTGGCCATCCCCACTTCCTCCCTTCAGCAATCCATTCTGCAAAAAATCATCAGCTTGATCTTTTTAAATATATTTTTTTAAATGTTTATTTATTTTTAGGAGAGAGAGAAAGAAACAGCGTGAGCAGGGGAGGGTCAGAGAGAGAGGGAGTCACAGACTGAAACAGGCTCCAGGCTCTGAGCTGGCTGTCAGCACAGAGCCCGACGCGGGGCTCGAACCCACGGACCGTGAGATCATGACCTAAGCGAAAGTCGGACGCCTAACCAACTAAGCCACCCAGGCACCCCTTCAGCTTGATCTTTTTAAAATCCAAATCCCCCTCACTCATTACATTTCCTAACCTCTCCAGAGCAAAAGAGAGCAGTGGTTTTAAAAAAGTTGTGTTCAATAAGGTGTGTTCCCCGCACTGACCACGAGGCAGTGCCATTGCTCTTTGATACTTTGGCCAATTACCAGACTTAGGGATAAGTCAGTGGCAATGTGAAGTGACTGGAGGTAGCACCTCTGAGAGTGGGGCTCTCAGACCCCTTAAGAGTAACCCCTTTTCATTCACCCATCCTTCTACCCATTCAACCATTTTATAAGTATTAAGTGTCTTCTAGGTTCCAGGTTCTGAAGAATAACAGCTGATAAAACAGGCACCCGTTTCCAAGGAGCTCACAGTCTAGTGGGGGAGGAACCAAATCAACAATTAGAGTGTGGTATAAAAAAGGCTATGATAGTGGCATGCATGGGATATGGAGCGCCACGGAGGGGTGCCTAACAGCTTGGAGAATTTAGGAAGACTTCGTGGAAGAACAGACACCAGCTTATGTGTTGAAAAGCAAGAGTCAGAGCTTGTTTGGACACTCCCAAGCATCCTCTATAGAAAGATCATCTTTGGAACTTGGAGTAGGGTTCATTTTTGGATGCAGTTTATTTGTGAGTGAAGAAAGGGCTATCCCATTTAACAAGCCATGTCGACCATACTAGTCCTGGCAGACAGGAGGGCTGGAGGGAGGTGTGTCCAGGCTAGGAAACTCTTTTTTTTTTCTCTCTAAATTTTTATTTTAGAGAGAGCAAGGGGTGGAGGGGGAGGAAGAGAAAGAATCTTAAGCTGACATGGGGCTTGATCCCACAGCCCTGGGATCATGACCTGAGCTGAAATCAAGAGTTGGAAGCTCAACTTACTGAGCCACCCAGGCACCCCTAGAAAACTCTTCTAATAGCTAAGAGATAAATAGATGAAGAATGGGAGGAAAAGCAATTCCAGACTAGAAGCAAGATGACATTTGGGAAATTTCAGCCAGTTTAAAGTGAAGAATGTCAGCTAGGGATCTATGGGAGAAGTGTTAACTGAAAGATTTGGGGGTAGGGAGCTGATAATACTGGCCCTTAGAAATCTTCTTTGGCATCAGAAGATGAGTGGAGAAGATGAGTGGAGGGAAGACCATTAGGAGCTCCCATTCCTAGTCCAGGCAAGAGAGGATGGAGGCCTGAACTAAGGTAGCAGTGATGGAATGAGAGGTATAATTTCGTCAGTTGTAAGACGTACTTTTCTTCCCCCTCATTTTAATATCTCTGAAACTTGGATGCTTCTAAAAGTCAGTGGCACTTGATAGTTTAAGTGGCAAGATTTTTTCCTTTCTTAGAACTGCATAACATAACAGTTTGTCTTACAGTGGTTGGTATCTTGGATTTGATGAAGCTTGGCATTTTGAAGGTGCAATAGATTGCATCTTGTTTAATAAGATGGCGGGGGATGGGTGAGGAGAAAGAGTCTTAGTGCTTGAATTTCTAGCTTGAATGCTGATAATGGATGTTGGGGACCCACTCAGCAGACTATGGAGGGGGATGACGTCCCTGATATTTCCCAGAATAATGAGCCATCTGTGTTTGCTGTACTAATCCACCATGCTGGCCCTGTCCAGGTTCACTAGGTATGAATAGCAGCTGACTGTCCTTGCCTTTCTCCACCCTAGCTGTCTGGAAGGAGGGTTTGCTGTGTCCTTAACCTTTTCAGGCCCTCAGCCAGCCTGCCAGCATTGGGAGTCCTGTAGATGCAAAGATGATAAATACTGCTTAGTGAGCTTTTATTCTGCCAGGCATATCCATTACCTGATTGGATTTTCACATAACCAACCGGTCTGTGAGGCACATTGTATTCCTGTTTTAGAAAATGGAAACATCTGCTCATAGATGAAGGAACAGGCCCACGGTTATATAGGCAGTGGTGCGGCTCAGACTCCCACCGTCCTGTTGGATTCAAGTCTGAGCGTGACCAGCCCTAGACATAGAGGTGTAAGAAGGTTAAAATACAAAAGCCAGAGTAAGATGTGCGTGTGGGGTACTATCGGAGTAGTTCACTGGGGTGTGGGGTGAGCACGCAGGGGATGTATATCACGGCCCAGAGAAGTTAAGTAACTTACCTAAGGACATGGAGCTCAAAAGCAGTGGAGCCCGCGTTCCTGGCACTAAAGCCTGTGCAAACCCCCCACGCACAAGCTAGGGTTCATCCCGTTATGGAGCTGGAGCTTGGGAGGAAGGAGCTGCTAAGTGCCCGGAGTAATTATTTCCAAGTACCTTTGAGTCCGCGGACCACTCTCTACTTGAAAGCTCTTGTCTTCATTTTGATTTGCGGTATTATCATTTCCTGCTTTTTTCCTACCTCACTGACAACACCTTTTCTGTCTCCTGACACCCAGCTTTTGGATTGCTCTGGGGCCTATTCCGTAGCCCTCTTTTCTCCCTGTTAGGTGATCAAACCCATTCCCGTGGATTACATACCCCCTTTATGCTGTTGGCGTGTTTGCATGTCTCCAGCCCTGCCCTCTCCTGAGCTTCATGCAGACTCACTTACCCAACAGCCTCACTGACATCACGACAAACCTAACATGTCCGACACAAAAGTCTGGAATTCTGCCCCAAGCGTGTTTCATCGCCAGTCCTCTCTCTATTGCCGTCAACACCTAGCTCACACTGTTTTTGAGGCCAGAAATCTAAGTCATCCTTGGTTCTGTTTGTTCTTCACACACCAGTCAGCAGGTCTTCTCTCAGCTGCCTTCAAAGTATATCCCAAATCTGACTGCTTCTCACCTCTTCCACCCATACCCTTCGGGCCAGACACTGGGTGTCCCTGGCCTGGACTAATGTGGTGGCCTCCCAACAAACCTCCCTGCCCCTGTTCTCACCCTGTTTCAGCTAGGCTCCGCACTGTCAGCGCAGTGCCCAATGTGAGGCTCGATCTCACCAACCATGAGGTCATGACCAGAGCCGAAATCAAGAGCTGGACGCCTCACCGACTGAACCACCCAGGCGCCCCAGTAGCATTGTCCTTTAAAAATATAAATTGGGGGGCGCCTGGGTGGCTAAGTCGGTTAAGTGTCCGACTTTGGCTCAGGTCATGATCTCATGGCTTGTGAGTTCGAGCCCCACGATAGGCCCTGTGCTGACAGCTCGGAGCCTGAAGACTACTTCAGATTATGTGTCTCCCTCTCTCTCTCTGCCCCTTCCATGCTCATGCTCTGTCTCTCTCTGTCTCTCAATAATAAATAAACGTTTTTAAAAATTTTTAAAAACAAAACCAAAAACTTTAAATTGGGTCCTAACACTTCTCTATAAAAATGATCCAAGAATTTCTCATTACACTTAGACTAGAACCCAACCTTCTTCCCAGGATTCTGTGTGATCTTGGCATGTTCCTGCATGACCTTGTCCCTTTAAGAAATCAAGCTCCTTTCTGCTTCAGAGACTTTACATTTGCTGTTCTGCCTGCCTGGAACATTTCCCCCAAGGTCTTTGAATGGTTTGTGACTTCTCTCACCATTTAGGTCCCTACTCAAGTAGCACTGCCTTGATTCCCCTGTCAGAGACACCAACTCCTCTCATGTCAAAGTAACTTCCGGTTCTGCCTTGTTTCCCAGAGCGCTTATCATGAACAGACATGATTTGTTGCCTTTCCCTCCACATTCGAGTGTGAGTTCTGTGAGGACAGAACAGTGTCCGCCTTGTTTACTGCTGTGTCCCTTGCAACTGAAGTAGTGCCTGGCACGTAATAAATACTCTAATGTACGAATGGATGGACATCTATGGGTGTGTACTTACTTAGTCAACGTCACTGATAGAAATATAACATGAGCCATATGTATGGTTTTAAATTTCTTAGTAGTTACATTAAAAAATAGAAATAGGCGAAGTTAACTTTAACAATATATTTTATCTCACCCAATATATCCTAAATATAAACACTTCAACAAATAACACTAAAAAAATTTTAGTGTGCTTTCTCATATATAGATATTTGAACTCTGGTATGTATTTTACAGATATAGCACATCTCAATTCAGACTAGCCACATTTTAGGCCCTTAAGGGCTAGTGGCTACCATATTAATACAAGTGTAGACAGTCTACTGTTCTTGTTCTCTACTTCCTTGTGAGATTCCAGAACAGAAGGAAGCTAGAAACTTCTGACCGATGGGGACAAGTGTCTTTTGAGCTACCCCTGCGTCTTCTCCCCCTTCAGAAGGAAGTCTTGGGGATGTCCAGGCTAACAGATGCATGATCATGTCCTTAGAATAAATACTGATAATGATTGAACTTCTACTCTGCGCCAAGCACTTCACATAATCTCATTTAATTCACACAAGAGTCCCATTTTACAGATTAGGAAATAGGTTCAGGAAAGCAAAGTAAGATCTACACATCTGGTAGTGTTACAGCTGCAACATAAACTTGGTTAAGAGGTAAAGCCAGCATTACCATTAGTATGCTGTAGTGGTTTTTGTTGTTGTTTGGCTTTTTTGTTTTGTTTTGTTTTTTAGAAAGAGAGAGAGAGAGCACTTGCAAGCGGGGAAGGGGGCAGAAGGAGGGAGAGAATGAATTCTAAGCAGACCCCACACCCAGCACAGGACCCAACACGGGCTTGATCCCCGGCCATGGGATTATGGCCTGAGATGAAATCAAGAGTCAGCCGCTCAGCCGACTGAGCCACCCATGTGCCCCAGTATGCTGTAGTTTTTAATTTGCCACTAATGGTCCACGTGGCAGAGACAAATTAAGGTAAATACAAAGGATAAAAGGAAGGCTGACTTGACTCTTGGACTTGTTGCCTCCCTCCTGGTTTTCTCTTTCAGTTTCTCAGACATCTCAGGCCTGTTTTTAGTGTTAGACTGTGTTCAGATCTCAGTTCCGCCAATGATTAAAATCAACGAATCCCCCATTTCCTCTTTTGGACAATAGAAACGCTGATGCTAATGTCATGAGCACTTGAGAAAATCCAGGAAGATGATAATGTCTGTAAAGCGTCGTCAACAGTGCCAGTGGCTAGTCCCCACTCAGAACACGCTCCTCTCTCCCCCTCCAGGTTGCTGGGAGAGACAGAAGTGTCCCGTGACCACAGCCCCGCCCCTTCCCTTGCATATTCTCCTGTGGGGTCCTGGAAGCCAGTGCTGCTGACTCAGCGTTAGGGCAGGTGGGAGGATGTGGGGCAGCTGTTAGAACTTGTGCCTAGGAACCTACCCGGTACTAACAAGCTTCTTTCTGGAGCGCGCTGTTCGTCCAGTTGCCAAATCTAGACACCTCCGAGAGGCTCTTACCTTCTCCCTCTCACACCTCTCCCACACCCTGGGGATTTCTTTCACAGTGGCTCCTGAGCCGGCTACCTCCATTCCCTCCTGTTGCTGTCCAGCGATTATGTCCTTGCTCCAGCCTGTCTCATCTGGCCTGCGGTATTACAGGGCCTCCTTCCACACCGGCTGCCAGAATCATCTTTCTTTCTTTTTTTTTTTTTTNTAGAGCCCAGCAGCCCTTTACAGCCCTCTCTTCCCCCAAGCCGTTCCAGCCCACCTCTCCCGCACCATGCTTTCCGGTCTCTTTGCCTCCCGAGCCTTCCCTTGCTGGCCACACCAGTCCCCTCCTCCTCCCCAAGGCGCCCATAGGGTGGTCCAGGACCAGGCCCCTCTTCCAGCCAACTAGAGCCCGCTGCCCCTCCCTTGCCCCTCCTGGATTGTGAGCTAAGAGCCAGAGGCTTGGGACCTGCGCGGTGCCTCTAGGCCTGGGCTGGCCACCCCCACCGCACAGGAAGCGGGGAAGGAGTGCGGCCCTCACTCCACCCAGGAATGTCTGGTCCCCAGGTAAGCATCCTGACACAGTACTGGGAGGGACCAGGACCCTGTGGGGAGGGGCTCTCCTAGAGCCCAGCCTGCCTCTCTTCAGGGTGGCGTCAGGGGGTGGTGTCCTGGGACCCCCGCAGGGCCTGGAGGGACCCGAGAACGGGAAGGGGGCGTGGCTATCTCCCAGGGATGTGGCCTGTAGGGGTGTGGCCTGTAGGGCTGTGAGAGCGTGAGCAGGTCTAACTCTAGTGGCCGAGCCCTGAGTTCCTGCGCGGGATGGAGCACCCCGCCGTGAGCATACTCACTGCAGTTCGTGCCCTGGATTCCGGATACAGAGGCCGTGCGACCTAGGGCCGTTGCCTTCTGCCCTCTCCTGCCCACAGCTCGGTGTTCTGCAGTTTCCGCCTGCTCACTTTTCTGCTCTCTCTCACCGGCCTCAGGGCTGCCTGCGTTTTCTTCCCTTTCTCCCCTCTACTCCCAACCATATCCGACCCAGACACCTCCTTACCAAACATCACCGCTACTCAAGGTCATTCGGGCATATCCCCAACTTCGGGCTCCCCGCCCACTGCGCCTCTGGTGCGCCCCTTTCTCCCTGGGATCCAGCCTCATTGTGCTTTGGCACCTTTTACCCCTTTGCCCCTTCTTCCTTGGAGACTCTCCCTAAATATCGCCACATTAATGAAACCTTTCCCTCCTGCCACCGCAGACGTAGTCTGGTGTTCCACTGTGCGCCCACAGCAAGGGGACAGCCCGTTGCCCAATGTAACACTTGTGCACTGTCCCTACTCGAGTCTGCCTCCCCTACCAGACTCCTTCCTTGTTGGGGATGCAGCCTGGCTCTTGTTCTCTGCCCTGGAACGCAGTCCTGGCACAGAGCGTCAACAAATGTTTCTTAAAATGAGTAAATGGAAGATCATAGGCATTGGGTAAATGTTGGGTGTGTGTGGAGGGTCTGGATTGCTGAGAGTTCTTTTAAGAGAGCTTCTTGGAGGACAGACTCAACAGGCTTTGGTGCAGGGGAGAGATGCGATTTGTCACAGTGAGAGGATCTTTGGGAAGCACCAGAGTGACACACTCTACTGATTTAACGATCATTGAACAACTTCGATTGTCAGGCCTCTTGCTGGGCACAGGGGACCTCAGTCTGCACTCAGGTTGCTTGCCCTGCAGTAGACAAGACAAGGTAGGCGGTGTCAGTGCAGAGTGCCAAGTGTCACACGGTGAGCACACGGAGAGGTGGCCGTGCAGAGGAGGAGTGCTCACTCTAGGGGGGAGGGTCAGCCTTCCCAAGAAGGACCACAAACCAGCCTGAGAGCAGAGGGAGGGCCAGAGCCAGGGGCAGTTGACAGAGGAGGCCGAGAGCTGAGCCAGCCTCATCCTAAGGGCTTGTGCACCAAAGGAAGGAGGTGGACTCCATCCTGGGGGATTGGGGAGCCACTGACAGGCTTCCACAAAGTTCGGGAGTGACACGATCTAGTCCTGCAGGCCACTTCTGTGCGACGCCTCAGACCCTTCCTCTGAGAAGCCTTCTCTGAGCCCTCTGTCAGGCTGGACCCCTCTTCTGTGCTCCCCTGGCAGCCTGGTCACCTCCCCTTTTCTGTGCAGGGTCGAACACCTCTGCTGGCCTGAGCTCCTTGAGACACAAGGCCAGGTCTTAATCTTTTCCACGTCCCAAGCACCAGGCACTCAGTCTCGCTCATGACCAAATGTTTGCTGAATGAATGGACGGCTCCTTTCGTCTCTGGATTTCTAGAGCCTTACATCCTTACACCCGGAACCTGAAAAATTGCATTTAATTGGGAAGGAGGAGGCCCGATTCAAATCCTGGCTCCGTCATTCACTGGGACAAGTCACTTTATCTTGAAACCTCAGTTTCCTCTTCTGTGAGATGGGGTACCACCATGAACAGAGTCTGGGAGTCCCCACATGCATGCATGAGCCTTGTTTCCTGATAGACCGTGCGTTCTGTGCAGGTGTTCCCAGCACCTGGCACAGGCCGAGCTTACAGGGAGTACAATGCTCAGTCCTATTGGTTGGTAGAGAGCAGAGTGCAGAGTTAAGGGGAAAGAACACTAAGGTGAAGTTGTAAGTCCCGGTCTGCCACTTCTGGTGTGACTTTGAGCAAGACTGAGTCTTCTTTGCCTTACCTGGCAAGTAGGGATATTAACCCTCACCTTGGCAGGCCTCACGGGCCAATGGAAACCATAGACATGAAAGTGCTTCATAAATGAGATGATACAGTAGATAATAGATCATTAATTAAAAACAACAACTCAGGTAGTACAGATGAGGTGTGTGTGGTAACTGCTGGCAATGCCCCAGGCATCTGCTGACTACCCCTGACTGGCAGAGATGCGGGGTTAGTGCCCTGGCAGCAGCTGGGCTGGGGACGGAGGTGTCTGGTCTCGCTGGGGTCAGCCCCAGGGCCCAGGAGAGACCCGGAGGCAGGGGTTCCTGGGGAGGAACTCTGCAGCCAGCCTTGACTCCCAGATTTCTCAGCCAACGTTCTTCTGTCTTAGGCTTTGCAGGGTCCCAGGAATCCTGATGGCCGGCCTGGGGGAGTAGTGTGCCCCACAGCGCCGTCCTGAGAGACTCCCAGTTCTGAACTCCCAGTCCAGCCCCCTCCTCCCAGGCTCTGACATCTTGGTGGCAGAGTTTATGGGCCATAATTTGTCTTTAAGTCTAGCCTGGGGCAGACACGGGGCGAGTAGAGGCAGAGTCTCCACTTCCTCACCTTTAAAATGAGTGAAGATTAAATGCGAAAGCAGATGCGACCACGCCTCAGGACTTGCAGATTTTACTCAGGTTCAGGATTGGTGTTTACAGATGACCAGTGCGGCTTCCCTGTTTCAGGAAGCACTGGGGCTCTTTCTCCCAAAGAAACTTTGTGCCATAGGCCATTTATGTGTACAGAGTGCACGTTTGGTCTTAGAGGAAAACCAGAGCCGGCCAGGCTACGGAGACAGGCAGGGCTGGCTGATTCCCTGGCGCCCTGGGGCCCCGGGGCAGGGCTGCTGCTCCTGGGGAGGATGAAAGCCCTGTGGGGCTGACCACCCCCCCCCCCCCCCCCCCCCCCTGCCCTTCCCCCCCCC
>NW_027527936.1:2770507-2807475 GCF_008692635.1 Crocuta crocuta
CCCCCCCCCCCCCCCAGCTCCTCCTGGCTTCCTACCCCACACACCGCCTCCTGCCCGGCCTTAGAATCCAGCAGGCGGGACTACCTTCCACTCACTGAGGATGTGATTTAAGCCAGTATCTCCAATTCTCTGAGCCTCGGATTTTTCATTCATAAGATAATGACAGCACCACCTCCTGAGGTCGTCAGGGTCAGGAGACCGAACCCAGTGAAAAGTGCCTTGTGGACTGTTTTGTGCTGCTCTCATCTCTCATCTCTTCCCCTGCCGGAGCCGGGCCTGATGTTCTGGTTGGGGCTTGTCAGAACCAGGACCTCGGGGCAGCCCCGTCCTTCTGAGGGAGTGAAGGGAGTGAGCACGGCCTGCGGGACAAGGGAGCCTGACTCTGCAGTGGTTCCCTTTTGTGCTTGCTACCCCTCAGGTAGCCTCTCACCCCCTGGAACATTCCTGGGGGTGAGGGGGTGGCCCTGTCCCAGTGTTATTTTTTATTCCTGTGGGACTCACCTCACAGGAATAGAAAATATTACAAGTAGCTTTGTAATTTTTTTTTAAAATGTTTTATTTATTTCTAGGAGAGAGAGAGAGAGCGTGAGCAGGGGAGGGTCAGAGAGAGAGGGAGTCACAGACTGAAACAGGCTCCAGGCTCTGAGCTGGCAGTCAGCACAGAGCCCGACGCGGGGCTCGAACCCACGAACCGCGAGATCATGACCTAAGCGAAAGTCGGACGCTTAACCGACTAAGCCACCCAGGCGCCCCTGTAATTTTTTTTTTTTAAAGGGCTCACCTATGGGAAAAGGCCCATCTCTCAGATAGGGGAAGGGCCCATATCCCTTGTACCTGGGGCCATGGGGGTAGCAGCAGAGCCACCCGCGGGCTGGAGGGAGGTCTGTGCTGTGGGCAAGGGGTGCAGACAGAGGGGCTGCAGACGGCAGTGTCCCTGCCTCAGTGGCTTTGCTGTTGCACTTCCCCGAGACACTCATCTTCAGCATCTTGGTCTTTACCTCCTGGTGTCCTTCATCTACTGCCCATCTCATTGCAGTCAGTGCAACAGTGTTGGGAGGGTGTGGTCCAGGGAACAGGAGCCACCTGGTCCTGGGAGCCCCTTTTGGGACTCTTTGACCTTGGGAACCCCTTGCCCCTCTCCCCTGAGTCCCAGGTTCGTGCACCAGTTTCTTCCTGATCAACAACCAGAGCCATCTCTACATGAATGAATTTTCCTGGAAGGATGTTACCAATGCCTTGTCCCTGGCCAACATGATCTTAGGGCTCTTCTCCATCTTCTGCAGCTTCTGCAAGTAGGTCTGGGGCCCAGCAGGGTCGTAGCCAAGAGCTGAGCCAATGGCATGCGAGGGGGAGTGGGGAGCCTAGATAGCCAGGCACTGAGGCACAGGGTCAGCTGGGGGCAGGAGAAAGGGTAGTGATTGGGAGTCAAGAGGCCAAGATCCTAGCCTCAGTTCTACTACCAGCCTGATATATGACTTTGGCTGGTCACATCTCTGAGCCTTGGTTTCACCATCATTGAAACAAGGTGCTTGTGATCACTAAGCTCCTTCTAGCTATGAGAAAACCAAGAGATTCTGGTCTTGTGGCCTTTCCAGAATCCTTGGGTAGGCAGACTGTCATTAAAAATTTTTGATTCTTAAATTAGAACATATGATCTGGGGAATATTTACAATCAGCACTATTGTGGAAAATATGGGATGTGTTTATGGGCCCCTAAAAAGAATTATATTTCTACAAATTGAATCATATGTCAATGCCTTGGCAAATCAGTTCTTTAAAGATAAATCCTTTATAATGCAGATAACATCCTCCTAAGCTGGTTGATACTCTATAACCATCAGCAGGTGACTTCTCTGGATCTGTTTCACATCCATAAAATGATTTTGCCTGATGATGTTTGAGTTCCCTTCCAGTCTGAGAATTTTATGAGTCTCTAAGTCTGGATTTTTTTGTAGTCTTATAAAGTAGAGCATATCTACAGCAGAAAATCTCCAACTTCTTAGTGCAGTTCAATCTTCGGGGAGTGTAGTTAAAAGAAATTTTTTTTTTAATGTTTATTTACTCTTGAGAGAAAGAGAGAGAGACAGAAGCGTGAGCCGGGGAGGGGCAGAGAGAGGGAGACACAGAATCCAAAGCAGGCTCCAGACTCTGAGCTGTCAGCACAGCGCCCAACACAGGGCTCGAACCCACAAACCTTGAGATCATGACCTGAGCTAAAGTCAGATGCTTAACCAGCTGAGCCACCCAGGTGCCCCAGTTCTGAGAGTGTGGTTTTTATAATATAATGGTGGGCGCAGTTCCCTTTAGACATACAGAAAGGTAGTGCTGAGTTTGTTTGGAGAGAGCTGATGCCTAGGGTGAGGCTCTCTGCTTCTGCTTGGCCATCCAAGCATTGCAATGAGGGTATAGACTTAGAAATGGCATTCTAGGGCAGCCTTGCCTGAGACTCTGGTGGCTGCTTTTAAAGAGGTCTGGAAGCATGTGCTAGGCTGAAGCACAGAATCCTTGAATGTAGGCTCTGAAAGAGATCTTGGAAATCATTTAGAGCATCAAAATATGTGAGACAAAAAAAAAATAATAACTGCCAGGAGAAATGGACATATCTGTGATTGTAGTTGGATATTTCAACACCCCTCTATCAGAAACTGACATCCAGTTGGCAGAAAATCAGTGAGGATTTCAATGGAACTGAACAGCACCATCCATCAACTGGATGTAATTGATACTTATAGAATACTTTATCCAATAACAGCAGAATACACATTCTTCTCTTCACACCTTTGGGCTATAAGACATACCTCAACAAATGTAAAAGAATAGAAATCATATGAAGTATGTCCTCCAATCACATGGAATGAAAGTAGAAATCAATAACAGAAAGATAACTAGAAAATCCCAAAACATGTCAAGGTTAAGCAACACGATTCTGAATAATACATGCATTAGAGAAGAAAAGTATTCTTTTTAATTTTTTATTTATTTTTGAAAGAGAGAGAGAGCAGAAGCTGGGGAGGGGCAGAGAGAGAGGGAGACATGGAATTAGAAGCAAGCTCCAGGCTCTGAGCTGTCAGCACAGAACCTGACATGGGGCTTGAATTGAGACCATGACCTGAGCCAAAGTTGGACGCTTGACCAACTGAGCCACCCAGGCGCCCCAAGAAGAAAAGTATTTTGAACTAAAAGAAAATGGAAATACAACTTGTCAAAATTTGTGAGCAGCAGTGAAAGTGATAGTTAGAGGGAAATTTATAGCATTGAATGTATGTACTAGAAAAGAAGTCTGCTCTGTGGAAGACAACATCAGGAGAATTAGAAGGCAAGCTGCAGGCTGGGAGAAAATATTCACAAAAGGTACATCTGAGAAAGGACTATAATCTAAAATAGACAAAGCTTCAAACTCTTTTTTTTTTAATTTTTAATGTTTTATTTATTTCTGAGAGAGAGAGAGACAGCGTGAACAGGGGAGGGTCAGAGAGAGAGAGGGAGACACAGAATCCAAAACAGTCTCCAGGCTCTGAACTAGCTGTCAGCACAGAGCCTGACGTGAGGCTCAAACCCACAAACTGTGAGATCATGACCTGAGCCGAAGTCAGATGCTTAACTGACTGAGCCACCCAGGTGCCCCAAAGCTTCAAACACTTGAATAAGAAAACAAACAACTCAGTTAAAAAATGGGCCAAAGACCTTAACAGAGACCTCACCAAAGAAGATATGCAGATGGCAAGTAAGCATGTGAAAAGATGTTCCACATCATATGCTATCAGGGAGATGTGGTGAGATGCTCCTATACAGCTGTCAGCCAAGCAGTTGTCCAGAACACTGACAGCACCAAATGCTGGCGAGGATGTGGAGCAACAGAACTCTCATTCATTGCTGGTGGGAATGCAAAATGGTTCAGCCACTGTGGAAGACAGTTTGGCAATTTCATAAAGCTAAACCTAGTCTTACCATATGATCCAGCAATCATACTGTTTGGGATTTATCCAAATGAATTGAAAACTATGTCCACACAAAACCCTGCACTTGGATGTTTATGATGTTTAATTTACAATTGCCAAAACTCACAAGCAACCAAGATATCTTCTAATAAGTGAATAGACAAATAAATTGAGGTATTTCCAAACAATGGAGGATTGCTCAATCTTTCTAAAAAGAAATTACCTGTCAGACCCTGAGAAGACACACAGGAATCATAAGTGCATATTACTAAGTGGAAGAAGCCAATCTGAAAAGACTACATACTATATGATTATAATGATATGATATTCTTGAAAGGCAAAAATATCAAGACAATAAAAAGATCAGTGATTGCTACAGGAGGGTGGGGGGAATGAACAGGTGGAGCACAGAGGGTTTTTAGGACACTGGAAATGCTCTTCATGATGCTATGATAATGGATACTTGTCATCATACATTTGTCCAACACCATAGAATGTACAACACCAAGAGTGAACCCAAAGGTAAACTATGGACTTTGGGTGACTGCGTGTCAACATAGTTTCATCCTTGGTATGTGCCAAGAATTGGAATGTACTGTTCTGATGAGTGATATTGATAATGTGGGAGGCTATGCATAGGTGGTGGGTGGGGGAGTAGATGGGAAATTTCTGTAGCTTCCTTTCAATTTTGCTGTAAACCTAAAACCTCTCCCCCCCAAAAAATAAAGTCTTAGAAAAAGAGAAAAAAAAAGGAAGGTTGAAAATCAATAGTATAAGCTTCCACTGCAGCAAACTAGAAAAAAAAAGTTAAATCCAGAGTAAGCAGAAGAAAATAATAAAAATGAGAGCAGAGGAGCACCTGGGTGGCTCAATCCGTCAAACATCTGACTCTTGATCTCAGCTCAGGTCTTGATCTCAAGGTCATGAGTTCAAGTCCTGCGTTGGGCTCCATGCTATGCGTGTGAAGCCTACTTAAAATAATAAAAAAAATTAAAAAAAAAAAAGAGGGCCACCTGGGTGGCTCAATCAGTTGAGCATCCGACTTTGACTCAGGTTATGATCTTGCAGTTCGTGAGTTCGAGCCCACATTGGGCTCACTGCCACCACCCTGTCTGCACAGAGCCCGCTTCTGATCTTCTGTCCCCCTATCTCTGTGCCTCCCCCACTTGTGTTCTCCCAAAAATAAATAAATATTTAAAAAAAGAGAGAGCAGCCATCAATGAAATTAAAAGTAAGAAATCAGTAGAGAAAATCAATGAAACCAAAAGCTGATTAATTCTTTGGAAAAATCAATAAAATTGATAAGCCTCTAGGCAGGCTAACCAAGAAAAGTAAGGAAAAAAAGAGAATGCACAAACTACCAGTATCAGAAATTAGAGAGCCATCACTACTGATCTCATGGACATTAAAAGGATAATAAAGGAATATTATGAACAACTCTTATAAGTGTGATAGCCTAAATGAAATGGACCAATTCCTTAAAAGGCATAAGTTACCTAAACTTGCACTAGGAGAAATAGCTCATCTGAATAGGCCTCTATCTATTAAATCATTTGGCACAAACCCCTCACTTTCTAGATGGAGGAAGAGAGGCCCAGAGGGGTAGGAAGTGGTTTATCTGACAATCCACAGTGACATGGTTGTAGAGGCTCGGAACATGGGACCCCTGTGGCCTC
The DNA here is from genome assembly GCF_008692635.1 of Crocuta crocuta. NCBI lineage: Eukaryota > Metazoa > Chordata > Mammalia > Carnivora > Hyaenidae > Crocuta > Crocuta crocuta. Next base: position 2,776,122 of record NW_027527936.1, read on the forward strand.
AAATACGCCTGAGATTTAGAGTTGGAAGTGCCCTTAGTGATTATCTAAGGGGCTCGAGGCGGAGGCGCCGCCTTTAAGACTGTGGGTTGAGAGTACGGCAGGGATGTGTGTGTGTGTGTGTGTGTGGTGTGTAAAGCAGAGTATTTCAGAAAGAACATGAGTGTGGGGGACATGCAGGGCAGGGCGTGTGTATGCAGGCAAGTGTGGGAAGTGCGTAGTGCCGTGGGGGGTGGGCACTGCCCAGTGGAGACCATGACAGAGCTGTCCTATCCGGGCCTGCCGCCCTACATACACTTCAGGAAATGCTACTGTGCCTCCTGGATGCTTCTGATCAGCTTCCTATTAGACACGGCGGTTGTGACAATAACCAAACACCTCGGCCTCTGCTCCAAATCAGGTGAGTCCAGGCCTCAGACCCCTAATCGCTGGCCCCAGCAGCCATCTCGGGTCACCCTTCATCATCTCACATCCAGCAGGCGCTCAGGAGTCAGCACTCCTGTTCGTCTCCCTCCGAGGACGGCAGAAGCAGCCGGAGAACAGTCCGGGAGCCCCACGATCTAGACCTAGCCTCCGCCCACCCCCCTCCTCCACCGGCTCATGTGTTGGTCCTTAATCATCCTTCCCCAGCCCGCTGTTTGCTTAGCAGGGCTGCCTCCCTGTTAGGGCCACGCGGGACTGGGCGTGGGTGGTGGCTGCTGTGCTCAGGAGCCGGGAAATGAGAAATCACCCCAGTGGAGCAGCTGGTTTAAAATAATAGAAAATATTTCCATGTAAGATTTTGCTTGAAAAAAGGGTTCCGTGGCTTGTGAATTTGTATCCGGTCGTAGTCCAACCCTGGATGTTCAAGGACAGGAAATCTAAGACCTGAGAAGGAAAGACTTGTCTAAGGCCGCCCGGTCCGTGTGAGGCAGAGCCTGGAGGAGCCCGCTGTCCTTTAGCCCTGGGGCCTGGAGCAGCTCTGGGACCTCACACCCAGCTTGGCACCCCTGAAGCTCCCCCACCTCAGGGGACTGAGGTGCAAGACAAATGAGCAAATGGGTACAAGTGGGTAAGTCCTAACCTCGACCTTCTGGAGCAGGGGTGGAGCTGAATGACTTTGCTGTCTTCACCACCTTTGGCCTGGCCTCTGCCCTGCTCCTAGGCGTGGATGGGCCTCTGAATGGGTTCCTGGCCATCATCTATGTGTTAGCTGCTACTTTCCGCCTGTGTTTTTATTCAGCCGGTGAGTGGACCCCAGCCTTGTAGCTGAGGGTGGGGAGCCACCGAGGGGCGCTGTTGGATGCCAGGAGCCTTGGGGGGCGGTTTTGACTCCTCCCTCTCCTCTTCGGTCCCTTTTCCTTCCCTCTCCTGTGTCCCCAGCCCACTGGAGGCTGGAGGCTGCCAGGGCAGAGCCCTGCAGGCGGGCAGGGGCCCATGGTTCTCGGACCAGCTGGGCCCCCTTCTCGTTGTGTGACCTGTGGATGGTGCACAGAGACTCACAGAATCCGGAACTGGAGGCCATCCTCCAGGTTTCTACAACAGCTAGAGAAGCGAGCTCTGGCTGAGGGCAGTTGCCTTGCCCAAGGTCACAACGCAAGGGGGTGTAGATGCAGACTAGAGACCTCAGAGGACCCTCTTACAGAGCTTTCCCCAGGGCCCGGGCCCACGCCTTGTCCTAGTCACTGCCTGGCAAGGGAGGGGATCTGGAGCGGGCGGCAGACCTGACAGAGCCAGGCTCACTTTGTTTGGATTGCGTCAGAGCGGTGGGAGGCAGCTGATCTCCGCCTCTTCCTTCCCTGGCAGGTGCTCCCTTCACGTACAAGGGTCTCCCCTGCCGCTACGCTTCCTGTGTTTTGGCCTCCACCTGCCTTCTGACCAAAGGCAACACGTTCATTCTCTCTTGCATGGCCTCACTGATGATTCTATTCATGATGGACCAGAGCTACTATCCACATGACGAAATCCTGGAGTCCGAGAACTGGAAAAAATTGATTTATCTAGGAGGTGAGGGAAAATACTGCTCTCAAATGTCACCAGTGCTGGTTTAGTATCGCTGCTGCTCATGGCTGCCCTGTACCTCACCCCCACACCCCTGTACTCACCCTGCTTTATTTGTGTCCTTGGAGTTTATCACCATCTGACATGTATCTACTTGTTTATTGTCTATACACACTAAACTTGCCCCCAGAGAGAAGACTCTCTTTTATTCAAGAAATAATCCCTGGACCTCGGATTGTGCCCACCATGTGGTAGATGCTGAACAAGTATTTGTTGAATGCTATTGAGTTCAATCAATAGTTCAACCTACCATATGCCAGGTACTGGGACCAAACTGGCACACGAGACAAACACTTCCTGCCTCGGGATTCACAGTCTGATAGGGGAGACAGACACCAACCAAATAATGGCAGAAATAACTAGAAATCCATACTTGTTTTTAAAAAGTTTATTTATTTATATATGTAACTATATAATATATACATATTATATATTNTACATATATATAGAGAGAGAATCCAGAAGGTTCCATGCTAACAGCACGGAGCCCCTGACATGGGCTCGAACCCACAAACTGTGAGATCATGACCTGAGCTGAAACCAAGAGTTGGACACTGGAAACGCACACTTTGGATGTGTTGTAGAAGCACAGGGTGCTCTGAGAGGGTGTCAGAGGGGACCTAATTAGACTGAAATGGTCTGAAGGGTAGAAAGGATGCCTTCAGAAGGTAACATTTAAATGGAACATGGGTGAAGATGGTCAAAGGTACAGACTTCTAGTTATAAGTAAGTTCTTAGAACGTAATGGACAACATGGTGACTACAGTTAACAATACCACGTGTGTGGGGCGCCTGGGTAGCTCAGTTGGTTACACATCTGACTTCAGCCTAGGTCATGATCTCACGGTTTGTGGTTCAACTCCTACATCAGGTGAGCACGAGCCCTGCTTTGGGTGATCCCACTTCTCTCTCTCTCTCTGCCCCTTATGGGATTCTCTCTCTCTCTCTACCCCTCACTCACTTGCACCCTCTCTTAAAAAAAAAAAAAAAAAAAAAAAAAACCAGGGCGCCTGGGTGGCTCAGTCAGTTAAGCGTCTGATTTCAGCTAAAGTCATGATTTCGAGGTTTGTGAGTTTAAGCCCTGTATCAGGCTCTGTGCTGAGAGCTCGGAGCCTGGAGCCTGCTTTGGATTCTGTGTCTCCCTCTCTCTCTGCCCCTCCCCTGCTTGTGTTCTGTCTGTCTTTCTCTCTCTCTCTCAAAAATAAACATTAGAAAAAGAGAAATATTTGGAAGTAGCTAAGAGAGTAGATCTTAAATGTTCTCATCACAAGACAAGAAAATGGATAACTGTGCAGGGGCAGATGCTAACGAGAGTGCTGGGAATGTCACAGGACACACAAATATAAAATCATTACGCTGCACACCTCGGACTAATACAATTTTGTGTTATATGTCCATAATATCTCAATAACACTAGGGGAAAAAAAAAAGGAAACCTTCAAGATGACTGGCTAGGTGGGTAAGAAAGGTAGTTCAGAAGAGCAAATGGCATTTTCTAGGCTCCAGGCTAGAAGGTGCTGGATGCATTCGTGCAGCCGTGTGGCTGGAACTTGCTGAGAGATCTGCACCGAGACCAGGAAGGGGTGGGTTTTGGGAACTGATCCTAGCGGCAAACAGGAAGCCTCTGAAGGGATTTGTGAGCAGCAGTTTTAAGGGACCACTTTGACTATAATGTAGAGATCAGATGGCGGGAGACTGAGAACAAAGGAAGAAAACTGACTTGCTGTCATATGAGAGGTGGGGGTGACAGAGCAGATGAAGGGGTTTCAGATGCATGTTGGGACGGAACCGATACTGAGGAAGCCCTGAGGTCCTGGCCACACTGGGGACCTGGCGGATGTCTCCCTGGAGTTCTCCCTGACTCAGGGCTTCCTTCAAGGACTACCAGCGTCTCTTCTGAGATGTGCTCATGGGGACAACGTCTACAGAGATACTTGGTTTCTTCCTTTATTCCTTGTGGGTCCAATCTGGTTCATAGGGCCCTTGCTTCCATCCTGACCTTCTCTTTTAGGTTCACACCCTTTCTCTGTAGCATCAGCACCAACGCCCTTGCACAAGTTCTCGGCACCAGCACCGCCCCCCGTGGCCCAGCTAGCGGAGGCAGAACAGTGTTGGGAAGCATCCGGGTTTGCTGCTAAACAGACCTGAGTTCAAGTTCCAATGCCAGCACATGTTAATGGCATGAACTTGGGCTGACGATCTCATTATTTTGAGCTCAGTTTTCTTCATCTATAGAATGAAGCCAATAATTCCTACCTTAGGATTCTTGAGATTAAATGGGATAATGTATACCAATCCTCTGGCACAGATATGTCCTGTAGATGGAAATTTCTAGTCCCTTCTTCCCTCCACCTGCCCTCCTATCTCATGGCAAGAGTGTTTCCCACAATGCTCTTTGCTCCTGTAGATACTACTGATCCCCTTTTCTCCCAGTAAACCATATGCTGGGCCTCAGTCTTCCTTGGATTATCTTGGCCGTGAGAGTGAAGGAGGAAACTGCACCTCACAGATTTGGATACCACTTAATACCAGACACCAGCTGGACAGATTTCAAAACGGCCACTCTCCATAGTCCTCTTACCTGGAGTGCAGCCGATCACCTTTTTAGACTGAGGTTCCATCTCCTCCACAGAGCTTCTGAGAAGCTGGCCTGTGGCTATGAGACCTTATATCACGTATTTTCCAGGACAACTCTGGTTTAAAATAATTGTCCCATTGCCTCAACAGATCAATGACTGTTCTGAAATACTAAGTATTCCAAAGTTCCAATACATCTCTGTAACTGCTTCTCACCCTTAGAAGTGATCTTCTGCCAGATCATATGTTCTGATTTTTCTTGAGGAATGCATGCCGGTTCTCCCCATGGAAATGCTGTTGCTCGTACTCTCCCACTCACTCTTTGAGCTCTCCCAGGCTGTGTCTAGTTTTTACAAGTCAGGCAGACACGGCTTTGAATCAAGACCTTGTGCAGGTTATATCCCCTCTGTCTCCTCATCTGGAAAACAGACTGGGTTCTGAAGCACAGAATCATGGTGAAATGTAAATGGAGCAATCTTTGTAATATACCCAGCAGATTGTCTAGTGCAAAGTAGATATTCCACAAGTGTTGGGGAATATCTTTTGCCTTTCAGTGGCGAATCTCAGATTCAGATGTGTTGGGGTGCCCCAAGACCACCCCCAAGTTCAGTGCTTCCCTAGGGGACTCAGGATGCGTATAGTCAGACTCATGGCTAAGACTTATGACAGCAAAAGACACAAAGCAAAGGCAGCAAAGGAAAGGGGAAAGGGGAAAAATCTAGAGGAAATGAGGTGCAGGCCCCCAAGCGTCCTCCATGTGGGGTCACCTTGCACAAAACTGTGACAACACTCGTGAAAGTCTTGTCCACCTAGAAGCTCTTTAGAGACTCAGGGCCCAAGAAGTTTATAGGGGCCGGTCACATCAGTACCCTCGGCCTAGCGGTAACAAAATTCTAGATTTACACAGAAGGAAGTCAACGCTCAGGACAGGGAACCATTCTTGCCCATTAGGGAAAGTTCTATGCTGATCTAGGGAACTGTTTACTACCCACTTTCCCAGACTCCAGTCAAAGGCCAACCTGGCAAGCATGCCTTTCTTTCTTTTTCTTTTTTAAAGTTTATTTATATTGAGAAACAGAGTGAGCAGGGGAGGGGCAGAGAGAGAGAGGGCGAGACAGAATGCCAAGCACGCTCCACGCTGTCATCACAGAGCCTCACACAGGACTCGACCCCATGAACCATGAGACATATTACGGCCTGAGCCGAAATCAAGAGTCATACGCTTAACCGACTGAGCCACCCAGGCGCCCCTGGGATCTCTGTCTCTCCCTCTCTCTCTCACGAAGTACGCAAAGTACGTGAAGGAGAGCTTCATACAAACGGAAGGAACGTTTGCCTTTTTTCTCCCTCCAGGTGTCGTCATGCTGCTTTTGTCCCCCTTCTCCCTAACTGCGTTGTACTGCCTGATGTGGTCGCTGTCCTACATCTTCTTTCCAGATGCGCTGTGGGGCAAGGCCGCGTGCTTCAGGCTACAGCACCAAAGAAACTGAGCAGCCTCACCCACTGCCACCGGCTCTGGCCAAGCCTTGCCTTGCCCTCACTAAATCTTGCCTTGTCCCTGTGTCTCCATGCTCGATACGTGTGCCTTGAACCAGAGTAACCCACAATAGGGCCTGTGGCCTTCACTTCTTCCTCTTTACTCAGGGCTCTGAATCCCTTGGGGACAATAGCTGTGTCATATAGAACAGAATTTTTTCCAAGATAAAGTTGGGTTGGTTTTGAGTTCCAGCCCTGTTACCGGCTGGGTGACCTTGTGCACCAAGGTCAAACCCTTGGAGTGGAGCGGAACCCTTTCGCCCTGGTATAAGTCTCCACCTTGACCTGATTCTTATTACTTCTGTGTGCGGGGACAGGGGAGGGGAGGGGGGTGCTTATTAAAGCATTTCTTAAACTGGCTCTGTAGAGCAGAGCAAATCACAGGACAATCACCCAGCCCAACGTGAACATATACAGGATTTTGTAACTTAAAATTCTATGTTTTAACAGTCAAAGCTTCTGCCTTTTGCTTCAGATAGAGATTAGACACATTGACGGCTTGAGGGTACCACCTGGTTCCCGTCTGGTTTTTTTCTCAACTATAAAATACTAACCTCTAAATATTCAGATGCCACTTCATATTCTTTTTTTTCTTTTTAAGTTTATTCATTTATTTTGAGAGAGAGCGAGAGAGTGCGAGCACCAGCAGGGGAGGGGCAGAGAGAGGGAGAGACAGAATCCCAAGCAATGGGCTGTTAGCGCAAAGCCCAATGTGGGGCTCGAACTCAGGAACCATGAGATCATGACCTGAGCTGAAGCCAAGAGTCCAACACTTAACTGACTGAGCCACCCAGGCACCCACCACTTCATATTCTAAAATCCAAATTGAATAAAAATAAAAAATATTGTATGGAACCTTAAAGTTACCCCTCACAAAGATTTAGGCCTGAAGGCAGGGAGCACCCCCCACCCCAGCACTGCCTCCGGGCCTTCTGGCCTTCTACCTCGGGCAGTATATCAAAGGATTGTTTGCTGGTTGGGGCCCCTTCCTCAGCTCTGGCGCCAGAGCACCTTTACCTCAGATCTCATTTCTTGAAATTTGCAGACCAAGGTATTTGGTAAATATGTAGTAAGTCTAAAGTCTGATTTTAAAAATAACCATCTGGTGAGTCCCATTGTTACAATTTGGCTTTAAAGGAGCAGAGAGGCCCTCCTCGTCCCTCCTACTCTCCATTCATATCTCAGAGCATTTATATTTTTTCATGGGTGGATGAATATATCTGTGTCCCACCAGATTTAAGGCTCCTTCAGTTTATATGTTTTTATTTTTGCTGCTTACTACAGTGGCCGGCACTCAAAAGTGTTTGCTTTGCAGATGAATTGATTTTATTGTGCATTCTAGCAAATTATATACAAGATTACTATAATGTAATAAGAACCTTACAAATATACATCTGTATACACACACGTACAAATGTGTGATGTCCTTTGGTACTACACCCTCACCCTCATTTCAGAGATGCTACACTTCAGAATATTTTGGGAAATCCACTTTGAGAACTGTCTTCACAAGCTCTTAGAAGCCAGCCCCTAGCACAGTGCCTAGACATAGTAGGTGCTCAAAAAATACTTGTATTCTGAACCAACCAAATCTGGTCCCAAAACCTACTATTGAAGATTATTAGCCAATGATATCCTCTCCCAAAGCCCCATTAGCTATCAGATTTGCCCTCAAATGACTTCTGGCTTTTTCTAAAATTTTAAACTATGTTCAGAATAAGATACAGTCTGAAAGAGGATCTCTGTGTCCATTTTGGGCCACCGCAGCAGAGTTAAAATAAATATGCAGACCCCCCCCCTGCCCAAAGATGACCGCTTTGAGGAGGAAAATACCCATTTGGATATGTAAACTGTGCTTCGTTTCTGACAATAATAATACATACCTCACTGCCTCAAACACAAGTTTAGGTCAGGGACACAAGGATAGGTATAGGTCAACTGAGAGCCTCTAGATTTCACAGAGGTGATACATGCTTCCTTCCAACCACGTGCAAGTATGCAGCCCTTCTACACTGGTTCTGGGGACCCAGGACACTAATGCTAATTGTGCAGGCCTTCCCCAGGAATAGAAATTTTAAAGTAGAGGCGCCTGGGTGGCTCAGTCGGTTGGGTGTCTGACTTTGGCTTAAGTCATGATCTCACACTTGTGGGTTCAAGCCCCACATTGGGCTTTGTGCTGACAGCTGGGAGCCTGGAGCCTGCTTCGGATTCTCTGTCTCCCTGTCTCCCTGCTCCTCCCCTGCTCTCTCTCTCTCTTTCAAAAATAAATAAATGTAAAAAATAAAAAAAAAAAGAAATTTTAAAGTAGAATGGCTAAAATAGGACATTGTTCTAAAGTAAAATAAAATTAATGAAAAAATGAAACAAAATGTTCTAACATAGAACAGCTCTCAGGAACAAGTGGGAAGTCTGAGACTTTAAAAACAAATTTCTCAGGGGCACCTGGGTGGCTCAGTCTGGTTAAGCCTCTGACTTTGGATCAGGTCATGATCTCATGCTTTGTGAGTTCAAGCTCCACATCGAGCTCTGTGTTGACAGCTCAGAGCCTGGAGCCTGCTTAGGACTCTGTGTCTCCCTCTCTCTCTGCCCCTCCCCTGCTTGTGCTCATCTCTCTCTCAAAAATAAATGAACATTTAAATAAATAAATAAATAAATAAATAAATAAATAAAACACTTCTCAGATGAACACCTGAAGTCAGAGGGATTGATTCTTGACTGGAGGCAGCTCTGCTACCTCTCACCTCAGGACAGAGTGTAGATTTCCCATCTAGTCCCCCTGAGCTATCCTGTGCCCCGTGAGCAGGGCCAAGTGACTGAGAATTCTGGGGCCTTCTATTTATTTGTTTACCTATCTATTTATCTATCTATCTATCTATTTATTTTAGCTCTGTGAGTGAGTGAAAGGTTTAATCTCTTTAAACCCATTTCCTTAACTGTAAAATGGAATATTTACTTCCTTTCTGGGTTGCCTTGTGAATTAATTACAACACATAAGGTAACTAGAATAGGGAATGGCACGTAAAAGGTGTTAAATAGAAGTTAGATCTCTCCTCCTCTCTCTCTAGGCTTTCTCCCTTCCCATTATACACCTTTCCATTAAAAATAACAGTAATAATAACAATTAACATTTACTTAGTCCTTTCTGTGTGTCAAGAATTGTGCCTTGCACTTTACTCTTTCACTTAATCCCCCATACAACCCAGTGACAGGGTGACTGTAGGCTTAAGGTCAGCAGTTCTCCAAGTGTGGTACACGGACCCCTGGAGTTCCTGAGACCTTTTCAGGCTTAAAGCTATTTTTTAAAAATGTTTATTAATTTTGAGAGTCAGAGAGACACCGAGCATGAGCAGCGGGGAGCGGCAGAGAGAGAGAGAGGGAGACACAGAATCTGAAGCAGGCTCCAGGCTCTGAGCTATCAGCACAGACAGAGCCCGATGTGAGGCTCAAACTCATGAACTCCAAGGTTATAACCTGAGCCAAAGTCAGATGCCCAACTGACTGAGCCACCCAGCAGCCTCAAAACTATTTTCTTAATAATCCTAAAACAGGAACTGAAAATCACTGTTGACATTTTGCTAATGGTGCAAAGCAACAGTGGGTAAAGCTCCTGGTGCCTTGGTGTGAATCTAGGCAGTGGCACTGAATGGTACTGGTAGTTTTCACTGCCAGATATAGTGAGCAAAACAAAAAACCATTTCACTTAAGAATGTCCTTGATAGGGGCGCCTGGGTGGCTTAGTCAGTTGAGCATCCGACTTTCGCTTAGGTCATGATCTCACGGTTCGTGGGTTCGAGCCCCGCGTCGGGCTCTGTGCTGACTGCCAGCTCAGAGCCTGGAGTCTCTCTCAGTCTGTGACTCCCTCTCTCTCTGACCCTCCCCTGCTCACACTGTCTCTCTCTCTCTCTCTCTCTTTCCTAGAAATAAAAAAAACATAAAAAAAAAGAATGTCCTTGATAAATCAGTAAAAATTATTCTTTTTATTAGACCTTGACCCCTGAGTATACTTCTTTTTAATATTCTGTGCGACAGTGGAAGGTATGCATAAAGAACTCCTACATACTGATAACTATGATGGTTGACTCCAGAAAAAGCACTGGTCTTAGTCTGAGCTGAACTAGCTGCTTTTCTTATAAAATACCAAACGATGACTGACAAATGAGGGTTGTTCAGACTTGGTTTTCTTGAAATACGAGCTGAGCGAGACTGTCACTTCTTGAAACAAGTTTTTGTTACCAACGATAAAATTTGAGCTTTTCAGTGACTTTTGGAAAACTTGTATCTACTGCCGTGAGCTTGACAGCTTTCCAATACTCAAAAGACTTTCTGAGGAGATCAGTGGGGATATTAATGAAAATGTGTTTTTAAGGATATAAAATAAAATGTGTAAACATTTGAAAGACCTGCATAACTCAGCGAAGCAGTGTTTTCTAAATGATCTGCACACAGTGTTACAAGATCATGCATGAATAAGTGATCCATTCAAAGGGCATGAGTCAAAGACCAACTTTTTTGTATTATAACATGGTACAAAAAGTCCATTAATATGGTAACAGATTTCAAGTTGCAACTGACCTTTAAGAAACTACCACCTGCTGAATTTTGGTATTAGCAGCAAAGAAGAACATCTAAAATGATCATTAAAATACCCCTCTCTTGGGGCGCCTGGGTGGCTTAGTCGGTTAAGCGTCCGACTTTCGCTTAGGTCATGATCTCGCGGTTCGTGGGTTCGAGCCCCGCGTCGGGCTTTGTGCTGACTGCCAGCTCAGAGCCTGGAGCCTGCTTCAGATTCTGTGTCTCCCTCTCTCTCTGACCCTCCCCTGCTCACGCTGTCTCTCTCTCTCTCTCTCTCTCTCCTAGAAATAAATTTTAAAAAATATCCCTCTCTTTTTCAACTGTATATCACTATGGGGCCAGAGTTTCTTCAGATACTTTAACCAAAACAATATGAGAATGCAGAAGCAGGTATGAGAACCCAGCTCCTTCCCTTTAAGCTGGGTGTTAGATTTGCAAAAATGTAAAACATTGCTACTCTTCTCACTCAGTGAGTCTTTATTTTGAAAAATTATTTTTTTCACAAAAGATTTATGTTCAAAAATATTGATTCATTTAAAATAAGAAAAATCGACTACAGGTTAACATAAGTAATGAAAACAAAAGCTCTTTGGGGTCCTCCAGTTTTAGAGTATAAAGAAATCTGAAACTGACATGTCTGAGACTCACTGACTTAGAGATTAAAACTTGTCCAATGTTCACAGAGTTACTAAGTGGTGGTAGTCTGACTTCCCAAGTCAGTGTTCCCATTATGAATTTTTAAAAAATGTTTGAATGTTTTATTTTAGAGAGACAGCGCGCAGGAGAGGAGCAGAGAGAGAGAGAGAGAGATACAATCCGAAGCAGGCTCCAGGCTCTGAGCTGTCAGCACAGAGCCCAACATGGGAATTGAACCCATGAATGCAAACCGGGAGATCATGACCTGAGCCCATGTCAGATGTTCAACCGACTGAGCCACCCAAGCGGCCCTTATTATGAATTTTTTGACGTAGAGCTTCAAAAACATGTCTTACCTCTGAGAAACCAGGAATAGGTCCCCTCAGGGTTAGGGAATTCCAGACAGGGAAGCAGACACAAGGTGCTTCCCATTTCACTGATTATGCTCCCTAGAGCCTTAGCATTCAATGCTATTCCAGTAATGGATGCAGAGGCCTCTGGAACCCTTACCTGAGCCAGGTGAAACTTCTTTCCCTTTAAGTTGTGAATAAACAGATGACCCAGTCTCGCCTTGCTTCAGGCACCTCACATCTCAAAACTCTTTTTTTTTGCCACAACCCACAGTAATAAGGAACTTTCCCCTCTAATGCAGCCAGCGCTTTCAGAAGTATACATAAACCTGAAACAAAAGCTTTGTAAAACAATATCTTTACCATATGATATTTTTGAACGTATTATTTCATTAAAAAGACAAGCTAGTCATAATTTATTAAACGGATCTTACAACCACCCACAGTTTGAAAAATTACAACACTAGAGTACTTCTCTTTGAGGGAATATATTAGGCTGACATCTGTTCATACAGGCAATTCCCTACTAAGGATCAGAATCTTTCCAACCAATGTTCATGCATTACTTGGTTATTTGAAACTTGAAACATTTCCCATAAAACAAGGTGGTTGGGAGGGGAAGTAACATTCACGAAGGATCTATTACATACATTATCTCATTTATTACTCCAACGAGTGATCTTGACGGGAAGAAAATACTCCATCACATAGATGGGAAAAGTAAGGCTCAGAGATTAGTAACTTCTCTAATGTAGTAGAATTTGATCCCAAGACATTTGACTCCCCAAACTGTGCTGTGTAGCATCCTACAGCATTTTCTTAGGTTTATAATCGCTCACTCCAAACCCCGACTTCTCCAAAAAACAAAACCAAATAATCCCTATTCATCCCAAATTGAGCAGGGCACGATAGAACCTAATTACCATTTATGGGGACAATCTTTATAGAGTCATCCTTAATTATAACTTAGGCTCTCAAAAACACATTTTCTACAGTGGTGGCAAGTTTCTTATACCCCATGAATTCCCCAGTTTTCTCCTAAACCACAGCAATGGGGACAGAATGCTCAGTGATTTCAGAGGCAGCAGGGAAACAAAGAGGAGATGGGGATTGCTTGAGACATTCCCAACGCCAGTAGGGAAAGTCTAAGGCATTTCCAGGGTGGAGACTACGGGAGGTAGCAGCGTCTGACTCCTTTGTCCTGACTGGTCTACTTCATTTCCAGACATATCCTACTGTCTGACATCCTTCTCCCTACTCCCCGGGAATATCTGGGGGGTAAAAAAGCTCTCCTTTGGCTCAGCATTTAAAATAAACTCTATTGTGGGGCGCCTGGGTGGCTTAGTCGGTTAAGCGTCCGACTTTCGCTTAGGTCATGATCTCGCTGTTCGTGGGTTCGAGCCCCGCGTCGGGCTCTGTGCTGACTGCCAGCTCGGAGCCTGGAGCCTATTTCAGAGTCTGTGTCTCCCTCTCTCTCTAACCCTCCCCTGTTCACGCTCTCTCTCTCCTAGAAATAAATTTAAAAAATAAAAATAATAAATAAACTCTATTGCTAAAGCTGAAGGATGAACCACCATTCCTGATATGAGCATCTGAAGCGGAAACAACTTTACACTCAGATACTTAAAGATGGCAGGTGGATGGATGGGTAGGTGAATGGTTCTTGAGAAACTAGTCTGAATTTTCCCATCACCCGTTTCTAGGCCTGATAAAAGTGGCTCCCAGAATGAAAAGCAAAAAGCACCTGCACACTCTCCCTGCTGGTCCGACGAGGTCGGAGGAATCCTNCGTCCGACTTTCGCTTAGGTCATGATCTCGCTGTTCGTGGGTTCGAGCCCCGCGTCGGGCTCTGTGCTGACTGCCAGCTCGGAGCCTGGAGCCTATTTCAGAGTCTGTGTCTCCCTCTCTCTCTAACCCTCCCCTGTTCACGCTCGCTCTCTCCTAGAAATAAATTTAAAAAATAAAAATAATAAATAAACTCTATTGCTAAAGCTGAAGGATGAACCACCATTCCTGATATGAGCATCTGAAGCGGAAACAACTTTACACTCAGATACTTAAAGATGGCAGGTGGATGGATGGGTAGGTGAATGGTTCTTGAGAAACTAGTCTGAATTTTCCCATCACCCGTTTCTAGGCCTGATAAAAGTGGCTCCCAGAATGAAAAGCAAAAAGCACCTGCACACTCTCCCTGCTGGTCCGACGAGGTCGGAGGAATCCTAGCCACGGGCCTCTGCCCTGAGTACTGGCTCGAGTGGGAGAAAAGTGCCACATCTTTATGCCCATTTATGCCCGTGTGGCCGAAAGCTCAGGGGCCGTTGGGTGTGCTGGGCTTTTGCCCCAGGAAGAAGAACTGGAAGCACTGAGATGTTTGTTCTCTCCTCTCCTCCCTTCTGCTCCCTCCTGAAGGCCAAAGGGTTCCCTCTGCTCACCTCAACTTGTCTTTCCTATTACATTCTTCCTTCTTAATGTATTTTTATTTATTTAAATTCAAGTTAGATCACACATAGTGTTATCACATTCTTTCTTTCTTTCTGATTCCACTTTCTATGGCCAGGCACACATCCCCCCCACAAGGTAAAGTGAGCAAAGGAACATTTTATCAGTATTTTATTTGGAGAAGATCTACAGTTTCACGAGAGACACTGAAGTTTTTCTCAAACGATAGAAAAAAGTTAAAAAAGAAAACAAATCTAGTGTCTTAGAAGAATAAAACGAGTCTCTTCAGCAAGCATCGGGCCTCCAGACTGGAGGACCAAGTGAAGCAGGAGTCACACACAGGAAGTTCCCATTTATCCAGTTTTAGGAAGAACACAGATGTCGTCTTGTCTCATTCTGTAAGGTTCCAAGTGGACCGGCTCGGCCTAAAACCGGCAGCAGGTGGACAGACACAGCCTCCGGGGCCGCGTCGGGGGCCGGGGTGGCTCACTCTCCAGGAGGCTGCATCTGTTTACAGAACTCGTCGAACTGCTGCTGCTCCAGCTCCGTCATGACTCGGTTGAGGGCGTAGATCTGAAGGGGACAAGAGACGTTAGCAGCGGAGGCAGCTGCTCAAGCTGTTGGCAGATACCACAGGCTGCATCAGCGGCAGATGCGGGGCCTGCAGCAATTAACGCGGGGACAGTGATGAGGGAACACAAGACACAGCTACGGATTCCATCTGGAGCATGAGGAGAGAGGCGGGCAGGAGGCCTGATCTGGCTTTTGAAGCCTCAGTAGGATCTGGACAAGTAGAGTTTGCGGAAAGGACACCATCGGAGATGGGCAGGGGGTGGTATGATGGAATAAACAGAACGAAGAGTACAGGGTTCGTTCTGGAACCTTCAAGCATGCTCATATGAAGGATATTACAGAGTGTGGGGAGGTGGAGAAGCGCCGAGGATGCTGGAGCCTTACACGCCTGCTGAGGCGGCTGGACTTGGGCCAGATCTGGAGAGCCAGCGAGACTGGTGTGCAGGGAAGCGACCCGATCACATCTCTGCTTTGGGAAAGGTAACCGGAGACCATGTGAGGGATCAGACGGGGGACAAAGAGACTACAGGCCACTTTATGAGGCATCATCACATAGTCCAGGGGGGAGGTGGTGAGAACATGGCGTAGGGCGGGCAGTGGTGGTGGAAAGAAAATCGCAAGAGACGTTTGGGTGACAGGTGGGGTGTCTACCTCATTCCTCACCTTTATCCTTATGGTGCTGATCTGTCCACTAAAGAACAGAAGCATCACAAAACTCCCCACGTTGTAGGAGACAAAACTGAAGGAGTGTGTTTGTGTGGAGGGATATCTCTTGGATCAATTTAAGAGAAGACAAGAAAGGGGGAAAAGAGAAACTGAGCAGTGAGACAAATAGAAAACACAAAGAGCAGAAAAGGCAACCAAATGTGCAAGAGAGGATCACTAACCATGCGAGATGGTTCTTTGAAAGCAGCAGAGAAAATCCTGCAAACCTATGGCAGGGTGAACAGAGATGAAAAGGGGGAGACACAAACATGATTAGCATCAAAAAGAAAACATAATCACTGATCTGATGGAGACTACATCCAAGTATTATGAACTTTGTGTCAGTAAGTTTGAAAACTTAAAATGAAATAAACTCCTACAAAGAATAAAATGATCGAAACTGACTCCATAGAAGGTGTGAATGAGCTTATAATCCCCTCATGTGTCTCCGGGGTGAGACCCTGTCATCACTAAGGAAAGTGGGGATCCCCCACAGTGACAGAGACAGTTACAAATAACACAAATGATCCTCAAAAAGCAGAATACTGACGGTTAAAACGGTTAACTTTTAGGTTATGTGTACTTTACCACAATGACAATAAATACATAGATCTGAATAGCTAAGGAAAAAAAAAAGAAGTGAAGACAGCCATTCACAGAAGGTAGTAACATATATAAACATTCAGAAACATGCACAACGAGA
This sequence comes from Crocuta crocuta, assembly GCF_008692635.1. Classification (NCBI taxonomy): domain Eukaryota; kingdom Metazoa; phylum Chordata; class Mammalia; order Carnivora; family Hyaenidae; genus Crocuta; species Crocuta crocuta. The sequence continues at coordinate 2,792,250 of NW_027527936.1, forward strand.
TAGTGTATTGTCAGGCCGCAGAATATTACGTGGGGGTACCGAGAGAAAGAGTCAATTAGTACAGAACACTGAGGGTCCAGTCAGCATGAAATTAAGGAATTAGGCAATGCTAGTGGGAAGGGTTGGGGACAGGACCAGAGTGGGGCCTGAGAAGCTTGCATGTTCTATTTCTTCAGCTGGGTGGTAGGCACAGGGTTGTTTTATCCATCTTCTGCAGTTTTAGAAAATATTTTTAAATGTTTTATTTATTTTTAAGAGGGAGAGAAAGACAGAGTATGAACGGGTGAGGGGCAGAGAGAGAGGGAGACACAGAATCCTCGAGGCAGGCTCTAGGCTCTGAGCTGTCAGCACAGAGCCTGACGTGGGGCTCGAACTCATGAACCATGAGATCATGACCTAAGCCAAAGTCAGAAGTTTAACTGACTGAGCCACCCAGGCGTCCCTTATTCATCTTCTTTAAGCTGCACACAATACATATACATATGAATACACGCTTCTTATGTATTATATATAGATTAGTATATATGATATATATACTGGTATACATATAATATTATATATTTGAACCTCTGCTTCATCCATTCATGCTTCACTGAGCATTTTAATCTGCATATGACTGAGCTGGGGGCTCAGGAGGATATGAAGTAGCTTCCTGGAGACCTTCAGATCCAGAGGGCAGACTGGCAGAAGGGGAAATTAAAAAAGCAGAGAAAGAAGGGACTCAAGATAGGGCAGCAGCTCTGAGCCAAGGAATGACTTTCGAGAAGGAAAGGGTTGCTAACAGTGTCAAACAAACACTGCTTCACAGCCACATGTGCCCTCTGTTCCCATTTACCGCTCACATCGCTCCCTCACATCTAACATTCTAGAATGTGCCATCTTTGTAGAACTGAATGGAAACTGTATCTCTTCTTCCCCCCAGGGCTCTTGTCACATTCCTATTTTAGGAGATTACATTCCAGGCAGCACAGATAAAGCAAACAGCAAGGCCACTGTAAGGCAAAGCAAAAAGCAGGAGCCGAAGGTCAGATTTAGCTCATAGTCCTGCCCCTCAATCCCTTTGTAACTAGGGGTTCTGTGCTTTAAAGTGAGGATAATACCTTCTACCTCACAAAGTCACATATTTTCTATCTCCTGCCTTGTGCCAGGCAGGATTTACAACGGTCAGAGCAATGGGAGTAGCAATAAGCCCTAGTGTGAGGATACACGTGGTCATGCATGTGCGGGCCGGCGCCGTGCCTGGCAATGTTACATTTCAGTATTCCAATATTCCACCGCGGCACATCCCCACAAACACGGTCAGTCCTGCAGTTCAGAGTGCTCACAAATAGAAGCAGCCCAAGTGCCTGGAAGCACGTGGTCCCTGCTTGCAGCCACTCACTGCTGCTCCCTCCATGCCACGCCCCGTGCTAAGTGCCTGACATACATTCCTGTTACTCGTAACAATCCTGGGAGGCAGAGGTCATCATCCTTGCTGTACCAAGGCGGGACTGGGGTTCCGAGAGACAAAGCATCTTGGCCCATGGGAAGACCTGGGGTTCCCAGAGGGGTGGGGATTTGGAGTTGGGGCTAATAAACCTAACCTGTGGAACCTCCCCAGAAGGATGTCAGTAAGGACGCGGAGAATGTCGTCGACAGCACCTATCCTTACGGTGTGCACAACGGCCAGCTGTCTCAGGCTTGTTTCTTAGAGCAACCCTCACACTGTTCCCAAAGCGCAATGCAGTGAGAACATCCGGGGCCTGGATCCAGGTGGGGAGGGGCGGTGAAGAAGGGGAGAATAACTGGTTAGAATCTAGGCCCGTAGCTCTCGGACGGTCTGTCTTAATCCAAAGGTGGATTTTAGTTTACTTATATAAAGCACCTCCCCTACTGAACACAAGTCCATGAAGGCAGGCATTCTGCCTGGTCCAGTCAGGGATCTCAAGCTCCTGCAACTGTGCCTGGCACCTAGTAGCAGCTCAGTATTTAATGAACGGATCAAATCAACAAAAATGTGAAGTCTTCCGCTACCAAGTAGGAAAAGTGAGGAATGAGAACTGTCTTACACTGCTAATGCGAGGGCACACTGTACCATCTCTTTGACGGCAATGTCTAGTACAACTGAAATATGCACAGCGATTCTACTTCTAGTTATAGATGCTCTACGGAAATTCTAGCACGGGTGCCAAAGCGTCTGTGACATCTACAAGTTTTTCACTACAGTGATATCTGTAGTAGCAAAAATCTATAAGTAATTTAAATGTTCATTATTGGAAGAATGGGTAAATATACCAAAGTGGATTCATAAAACAGACTACTGGATCTCTCTCTTTTTCTCCTATGCTCATATCTTTTGTTTCTTAAACAAAGAAACAGACTCTTAACTATAGAGAACAAATTGATGGTTATTAGAGGGGAGGTAGGGTGGGGGAATGGATCAGATGGGTGATAAGCATCGGGTGATGTATCAAAGTGTTCAATCACTAAATTGTACACCTGAAACGAATATTACACTATATGTTAACTAAGTGGAATTTAAATAAAAATTTAAAAAATAAAAATAGACTACTGTAAGTAGTGATAAGGAATAAACTAACTACATTATTATAATAACATGAATAGTTCCAAAAAACATAATGTTAGCAAAGGGTCAAAGAAAACACAGAATTTTATTTTTTACTTATTTTTCTTTTTTTAAAGGAGGATTTTGTCAGTTTTTAATGTTTTTTTTTTAAATGTTTATTTATTTTTGAGAGAGAGAGAGAGTGAGCATGAGTGCATGAGTAGGGGAGGGGCAGAGAAAGGAGAGAGAGAATCCTAAGCAGGCTCCACGCTGTCAGCACAGGGCCCAATGTGGGGCTCAAACTCATGAATTGTAAGATCATGACCTGAGTCGAAGTCAGATGCTTAACCAACTGGGCCACCCAGGTGCCCCTACTTATTTATTTTTTGATAATTTTTTTTTAAAGATTTTATTTTTAAGTAATCTCTACGCCCAGCAGGGCTTGAATTCACACCTCCACAATCAAGAGTTGTAGACTCCCACTGACTAAGCCAGCCGGGTGTCCCAAAACATAGAATTTTATTAATATAAAATTTTAAAACACAAAAGGACACTGTATATTGCTCGAGGACATCTATAAATATATTTGAGTGTAAAAGCATAAAACATTATAGTGGTTGCCCACAGCCAGGGAAAAAGGGTGTTAGACAGGAAATGGACAAAGAGAACTTCAAATTCATATGTAATTTTTATTTATCTGAAAGACTCCAGGCGAATATGACAAAATACTAACCACCACCCATCTGGGGTGCTGAGTGCGTACGTAGGTGTCTGTTATAATAGTCTGTTCTTCTATATTTTTTAATGTCTCAAAAAAGGAACAAATGAAATGGCTAGAAAGAGGGAAGACGGCGCAGCAAGCCTCCTTCTGATATTAAATACTAAAATAAAACTACCCATGTCTGGATGTGCTTCGACAAAGGCAGCGCAAACAGCTTAGCTTTTCATTCTCAAGTTGACGACTGAACAAAGGAACAGGCCTGGTGGCTCTAGGGCTCGGGGCTCTTCCCGTTGTGAGCAGCTCGCTGCTCACGGGCCAAATCCTGAACATCTGTGCTAGGGGGCATCCAACGCTTGTTGCCTCTCACTCTGACCCTCCTTCCCTTGTCCCTTCTCTTTTCCCTTTCTCCCGTCCACAAAGGCTCTGCACCAGGAATCACATGGGGCCGCTCAGGGCTCTGACACTAACCTGGCGGGCGACTCTGGGCGGCCACTCCATCATTCTGGACCTCAGTGATCTCCTCCCGGGAGAACCTTTGCCTGGAAACAGGCAGCACTCTGCACCACCGTTCTCTCTCCTACGTCTCTATTCCAGAATCATCTCCAGCAGACTACAGGGACATCACCATCTTTATCTCACCTCTGCTCTCTGTCTTTGCTTCAGCTCCTGCTGGGCTGATTTCTGCTTGGCCTTCTCCACTCTGCTGACAGGTTCTTTAACTTTGGATTTTTCTTTGCGGGCAGGTGGATCCATGACTTGGCTTCCGAACGCTTCTTAGCGCTGACCTGGATGATGCGGATGAGGCTGATGAACAACAGAAAGAAGGAAAGAAAAGAAAAAGAACTGCCAGTCACTCCCCTAACTAATCCCCCGAGCTCAGCGCCTTCCTTTGACAGGGAAGGCAGAGCGGCCCCGTGGAAAAGGGTGCTGGATTTGGTGGAGTAAGACTGAATCCCACCGCCATGACCTTGCTGGGCGTCACTGGGCGAACCGTTATAATATTCTATTTTTCTGTATTTTCAAATTTCTAAGAAAAAGAAAAAGAAACGAATAAAACTAATAGAAAGAGGAAAGAGAGTGCGCCAAACTTTCTCCTGATGGTAAATGCTTAAATAAAATCCCCTCCCCACTCTGAGCCTGTTTCCTGTCTGCAAAATGGGACAACAGCCATTCCCTGCCTCCTTCCAAGGCCTGCGGCGCGAGGACCAAAGTCAGAGGACCTGTGAAACGTTCACACGCTGCAGCGCTGTTCTAACCGTGCGCACACGGGGGCCGGGCGGGGCGAGCCAGCCCAAGCCTGGGAGCGGGGCTGCGGGGAGGCCCGGGCCTCATGCGGTCTCCGGCCTCCGACCCGGCGCCTTNGAGCACATCTGGACATTACCAAGTCCTTCCAGAGTGTGCAGAGGCAGAGGTGACAACAAAGGCTTTCTCTGGAATATTTTTTGGGACAGCTGCTAGGCTTTGAAGAGTGAGATCTCAAGCCCGGGAGGAGAATTGTAACTTTCTGGCCGTCACTATTCTTAATTAGAAAAATGGGGATGGTGGCCGTCTTTTTGCTTTACGAGGTTGTTAGGAAGACCAAGTGAGGTCCTGTTGGCCACAGTGTTTCGAAAAAGGAAATCAGGACAGAAATGTAAATAACCAATATAAACATAGAGAAACGTTCAAGCTCATCGATAATATATAATTATACAATTACATTTTTTATAGTTACAATTTACAATCTTTTAAAATACTTTTACAAATTAAAATAGTTGGCTATCATTTCTCATTTATTAGAAGATTTGAAGAAAATGGTAGGTAAATGCTTTGACAACAGAAATCTTGTTCAGTCTAATAATAATAGTAATAATAATGATAATGGCTGCCTCACTTCTGGGCTGATGATGTTCCACTTACTGTTCTTAGAGCTTCACATTTGTAACTCATTTATTCCTGTTGATAAGTATGTATGATAATGTACATGTATAGTAACATGTTATTATCCCCATTTTACAGATAAGGGAACAAAGGCACAGAGAGTTAAGTGATTTGTCCGTGGTCACACAGCTAGTAAGCACCCAGCAAGTATTTCAGCCAGGATTCAGGATAGGACAATGGCCTATCGGGAGAAAAACACGACGGTCTAGACCCCCTAATTTTGTTCCTTTAAGGACTAAGCAAGGATTGAAACAGTTGATGGATGATAAGCAGGGAGCTGTTCAATGGATATAGACTTTGAATTTTGCAAGATGAAAAAGTCCTAGAGATCTTTTGCACAAGAATGTGCGTATGTTTAATACCACTGTACTGTACACTTACATAAGATGGGAAATTTCGTGGGTTTTTTCTCCACCACAATAATAACAAAAGCACAAGCTTGGACTCAGCAGTTCCACTTCTAAGTTGTCCTAACTAAATAATTAGATATAGCACTATTCTTAAGAGTGAAAAACTGGAAACAATCAAAATAATTGTAATAGGGGTTGATTAAGTAAATCATAGGATAGGTGTCATGGGATTCTATGCAGTCATTAAAATTACATGGAAGAATATTTATTGACATAATAAAAGTTTTTAGCGAATGAAAAAGTTTAAAAGGGGAGCATACCACGTGATCATACATTTGTTTTATTTTTGCAAAAAAGATTATTCTATACATATGGAAAAAAGGCCGGGTGAAAACATACTAACATGTGAATCGAGATTACTTTGAGAGTAGAGGAGATTTTTATCTTCTTTGTGCTTTTCTGTATTTTCCAAAATTTCTGCAATGAACACTTGTACTTTAGCAAGATTTATACTTTCTTCTTTTAATCAGAAGGAAGTCTAATAAATGTCATTTTAAAATGCTATACACATGTTGATTGGATTATTGTTAATAATAAAAGTAGTCCGGTTAGACTAGATTATATTACAGCTGGAAACAGGGAATGGACCTTCGGAAAACCTTAGAAAGCCATCAAAAACAGACTGGATGTAAGGGATGAAGGAGTGGAAAAGCCGAAGTAGAAGATTTGGAAAAATAGTGGAGCCACTGATAAAAGTGAAGGTATGCTGAGTTGTTCCGGGAAAGGATGAGGAAGAGGGTAAATTAGAGGTGTGTGTGTGTGTGTGTGTGTGTGTGTGTGTGAAAGAGAAAGAGAGAGAAAGAGTTTATACTTGAGGTGGCAATAGGCAAGAACAGTTGTTTAGCTCCAGAAAGGTACGGGTGTAGGGACACTGGTTTGGGATTCTTCATCAGGAAGGTGAGCTGGAGTCTGAAAGAAGTGGGAGTCCGGAAGTGAAAGGAGTGAAAATCCCCTCCCCCTTCTTCCTCTATGATTTTATGATATCTATCTGTTTATCATCTGTCATCTTTTTGTGATCATCAACAGACTGCTGGCCAGTCTGCATAATTCCCTAATTAGCTGAGTCAACTACACCTTATAGTTGAGGTGTATACCATACTAAGATTACATTCACTTTATTGAATAACTTTTTTTCCCCCTAGAGTAAAAAATTGCCTTTTTTTTTCATTCACTTAGTTACGTATACATCTATTGTTAATTCTCCCCCCAAATTCTCCATCTGGACTATAAAACATCTCTTGATCTCTTGATCTGGTCACGGGAATCTGGTTGATCTTTCAATTTTTTTCTTCCCCCTTGGAGATATCATTCCTTAGGCCCATCCTCCTCTCTCCAAATTATTGTCTTGGCCTAATGATGCAACTATTGTCGTAGGATTTCCCCTAACCACATTCTGGGGATTCCCATCACTTCTCTCCGGTGACAAATCTGCTATCTCCTGGATCTTTGTATTCATGGTTTATTCTCTCATTTTAGAAGAGTGCATTCTCCAGTAACCTCCCAGGAAGGAGCTCATGGGAGGTAAAGGTTTGAAACCTTGCTTGTCTAAAAATGGTTTTGTTTTACTCTCACCTTTGACAGTTTGGCAGGGTACAGATTTCCAGGTTGGAAATTGTATTCTCTTGGAATTTTAAAAGCCTTGATCCATTGTCATTTAACTTCTCATGTGGCTAGCTAGGCTTTTGAGAAGTCTGATTTTTATTCTGATTTCTTTTACTTCCTATGTAATTTTTGTTTGTTCATTTGTTCTCCAGAAGTTTTTAGGTATATATTTTTCCTTCATCCTTGGTGTTCTGAAACCTCGTAATAACATGGCATGGTAAGTCTTTTTCATTCACTGTGCTAGACACTCCCTTTCAATCAGGAAATGTGTAGTGTTCGATTTTGGGAGACTTTCTCTGTGATCGATTCCTTTGTTTTAAAATCTTTTCTTTCTCATTTTCCACCTCTTGGTTTCACTTATTCTAGTTTATAAGAGATTTTCCTGAACTTCATCCTTTGCTTCATCTGTTGTTCTCATTTCTGCTATAAAATTGTAATTTCTAAGAGTTTTTCCTGGTACCTGACTTTTCTTTTGGCAACCTCTTGCTTTCATATTGTGGATTCAGGACCTTCTCTCATTTCATATACCTGAGGACATCAATTGTAATTTTCTACCTTTTCCTTCCACTTCCTAGATTGTTTTTTTGTTGTTTATATTGGTCTCTAGCTTTGAAGTTGAAGGCTTTCCTCAGATAGTGATAATACCTACTAAATATTGGGTGTAAAATACTCTGTTCTGAGTATTTTACATGTTTTAACTCATTTAATCCTTATACTATCCCAGTGAGGTAGTGACCATTCCTATCCTCAATTTACTGATAAGGAAACTGAGACACAGAAAGGTTAAGGCTCTCATTCAGGACACATAGCTTGGAAGTGAACCTGAACCTAGTCAAACCTCCAGCTTTCCAAATCACAAGAAATATGAGGGATAGAGAAAGAAATTAAATGATACCACTAGAAAGCAATCAGCCAAATCCAGAATGTGGGACATTGTACAGGACAAATGTCTAAGTTTTACCAATAATCAAAGTATAAAGAAAAAATTTTTAAAAGAAGGGCAAAGAGATCATTATGGAATAACGGCACTTTAGAAACCAAACCACAAAATGTAACATGTGCATCTTGTTTGGATGCAGATTTGAACAAACCAGGTATAAAAAGACTTGTCTGACACTATCAAAAATGTGTGAACATAGACTGGATATCAAATAATATCAAGGATTATGATGTATATATGTGTGTGTGTGTGTGTGTGTGTGTACCTTAAATGGATAATATTTTTAGAATTTGCCATAGTGGAAATTAAACTAAGAAATTTTAAATATAATCATTATTTCATTTAGACATGTTACTTACATGTTAACATAAAATATGTTTTATGGGAACAGCTATTTTCTGTTCTAATTTCTGTAAAAAATTAGTGAGAAGAGTGGCATTATTCCACAAGTCTGTACATCTTTTAAGTGTCTGGCTCTTGGATTTGATCTGCTGCAGTAGGCTGTGTGGTTGAAGTGGCTGTGACTGGGAAAGGAGCATTTCAATTGCCTTCTCAAGTAATTGTGGATATTCTTCTTTGATACTATAGCCAAACTTTGGCAAATGCGGTAGTTTCTGAAAGGTTATTACAGCATGGGATCTGAAGCCATACCGGTGAACCTTTCTTGTCTTTTTTCCTCACAGCTTTCCTGGGATATAATTTGACATATAGGTGTACAGCTTGTAGATTTGATGCCCTTGTATATTGCAAAATGATTACCACCGTAAAGTTAGCTAATACCTCCATCATGTCACATAATTACCATTTCTTTGTTGTGGTGGGAACCTTTAAGATGTGCTCTCCTAGCAACTTTCGAATGTATAATCCACCAATGAACTATTCATACTCTGAAAAGTATGAAGAGAAACTCACTGGTTTCTCTTGCATTTTGAATAGATATTTTACCTTTGCATGATTGTGTCAAGACTTGCATTAGTCATTTGGAAGTCATTGGCTCACTGAGTTATGAAGGTCTTTCAAATGTTGACACATTTCATTACATAACATCAAAAAAATCACTAATTATTGTCACTACCAATCTCATGCGCATGATCTTTTTTTTTTTTTTTTAATCGGGAAGCTATCAAGCCCACAGTGGCAGGTGAAATGTCAACACAGTGAAAAAAGCAAATAACAATTTAGTATGATTATGAACGTAAGAATACCGGGGGACCTCATGAAAGGGTCTCAGGGGCTTCCGGAGTTCATGGACCCCCACAGACCCCACACACTGCTCTCCTAGAGAAACTCTTGCACATGTGAACCAGGAAAGAATGTTCCTGGCACACCGTAAAAGCAAATGCCCTGGGACAGCCCACATTTTTATCAAAGAGGGAATAGACACACTGTTGGTATATTCATACAATATCTACCACCCAGTGGTGAATGAATGTACCAGAGCTCTGCGAATCAAGCTGGATGAACTTTAGTATTTTAATCTGTACTCCACCGAAAAGCAGAGTGTGAACCAAGTCCTTCAGTGCAAGAGTTAGGAGGTGATTCCAGGAATCAGGAATGGTGAGAAGGAAAAAAAAACCAATAAAATGTGCATTCTTGAGCTAATGATATCTGTGCGCTTCTGTGCTCATATCCTCTGGGAACTCTCTACGGTGTCATTTAGCATAAAGCTCAGAACTGTCCCTCTGAGGGTGTGAAGCTGGAGCATTTTCCACGATGCCTGTCACTGCCCAGTTGATCCCTTCAGGGCATCAAGGTTCCTGAGCTCCTGGGCGGCACACAGGTTGAACAGCCTTCCCAGGCTTTGTGGAGACCCGAGTCAGATAAGCAAAGAGACACTGTGTCTTTGATGTGGCACGCTGGCAGCTTGCCAGCAAGTTTCAGCTACCCCAGGATCGGGGGAGGGGATATGGTGTGGGCCACCACAGATGTGTGCTAGACTCAGAAACTAAGGTTGAGTGAAAAAAAGGAAATCACAGGGACTTACGTACGATGTATTCCATTTTTATTTATTTAAAAAAAATTTTTTTTAATGTTTTATTTATTTCTGAGAGAGAGAGAGACAGTGTGAGCAAGGGAGGGTCAGAGAGAGAGGGAGATACAGAATCTGAAACAGGCATATTCCATTTTTACAAAGTTCACAAATAAATAGAGATATATAATACATTATTAAGGCCACAACTATGGGTATTGTTAATATGCAGCTATGGATGTTATGACAGCAAGGCGGGCAGGAGAGGGTTTATCACATGTTGGGAGACAGTAAGCAAGTCTGTTTGCCAGAAAGCACATGTCAGGGTGCAGCTGGAGATAAAGGTGGTGGGTTCAGGAAGGTGGTTAATTGGTGAGTGTCTCTGAAACCAATCTTCAATTTTACTCTAATACAGAAAGTAAAGGGGTGCTGGGGTGCCTGTGTGGTTCAGTCGGTTAAGCCTCCGACTTTGGCTCAGGTCATGACCTCACAGTTTGTGGGTTCGAGCTCCGCCTCAGGCTCTGTGCTGACAGCTCAGAGCCCGGAGCCTGTTTCGGATTCTGTGTCTCCCTCTCTCTCTGCCCCTCCCCTGCTCACGCTGTCTCTCTCTCTCAAAAATAAATAAAACATTAAAAAAAATTTAAAAAAAGAAGGTAAAGGGGCGAGCTTGTGAGAAAGAATGTGACAGGATGTAAATACATCAAAGGGAATCACTCCACAGTTAGCCTGGGAGGGGAAGGAGGCTGCGGGGTGAAGGTCCCTCACACCAGGTAGCACTGGGAGGTTCCCTCGCTTTTTAGGGAGCCTCCTCTTTGCTCGGTTCCTTTATCAGGGGCTGACAGGCAGGGTGTGGCTGGTTGGTGTATAGGAGGCAGCTAGAGCGGAGTGTGTGGGGCAGGAGAAGCCCCTGGCTGAGGCCTGAGAATAAAACATGAACTCTTCCCAGGCTCGCCTTAGCCCTTCCTGATGCTCCTGCCTGAAGCCTGATCTCCGTGGATGGACGGAGGGAGCGTTCCCAGCGTGGACAGTCCGGGTCCCCTGGCACAGGACAAAGGGCCCCTGATTCCAGAGGTGGTGAGTCCTTCTCCCTCTCCTCTTCCTTCTTCTTACTCCTTTGACCTTTTTCAGGATCCTCAAGTTTGTTGGAGAAACTATCCCCTTTCTCTTCAGTCACAAGTACATTTTAGAAGACAAAATAGCGCAAGTGGAAATGAACATTAAAGGATGAGGGACAAGGGGGCTGGATGGGTTTTGTCTAAAGACTCTCATGGATTTAGTCCTCCTTATGAGCCCGGTCCTTGCTGTGTGCACTTAGACTGATCATTTGTAGATTTGTGGGGTCTTCTTAGCCTGCTTGGAGTTGTCAAGGGAACTTCCGTTGCATGGTTTTGTTTTGGGTTTTTTTTCTGACTTAGAAGTTTTTGAAATTAAACTCTTTAAAACTTAAATATAAATGAGTGCCTGGGGACAAAATATTTCCAACATGTGCTGTAGAAAAAAATTTGTTACTATATGAAGAATTTTGCAGCCATTAAAGAGACAAATGTTCACATAAAAAAATGGACAGAATAAGTAAGTAATCAAATCAAAGTAATCAAAAACATAAATTAAAACAAAACACCATTGATTTTTTTAAAAAGAGATACTATTTGGGGTGCCTGGGTGGCTCAGTCGGCTGAATGTCCAACTTCAGCTCAGGTCATGATCTCATGGTCCATGGGCTTGGGCCCCGTGTAGGGCTCTGTGCTGACAGCTCAGAGCCTGGAGCCTGCTTCAGATTCTGTGTCTGCCTCTCTGCTCTACTCATACCCTGTCTCTCTCTGTCTCTCAAAATATGAATAGAGACATTAAAAAAAATTTATGTAAATAAAAAATAAAAGAGATACCATTTTGTTATTCATTAAAGTAACAAAGATTTTTTTTTTAAAACATAAAGCCGTATGATGGCAATCTTCTGGGGAAACAAGCAATTTCCTAATTTTGGTAAATTAATATGACCTTTCTAGAAGGCAATTTGGCAGTGCAAATTAAAAGTCTCTCTATTGTAAAGATGGAAACCTCAAGGCCTAAGAGGTTGCTTAAAGTTACATATTAAAAAAAATAATAATAATAAATAAATAAAACAAAAAAAATTTTTTAATTAAATTAAAGTTACAAAGTCAACAGTTAGGGACTAAACCAAGATTAGGGCTCAGACTTCTATCTGGCCCTCCATGCCTTATCTTGTAGCAATGCTTATAATAGCAGTGTGTGGGAAAACAACTTAAATATCCTACATTATAGATTTATTTTACAAATTCCCAAATATCCATGATATCCATGACACTTAAATCATTAAAAGAACATTTGATAGTATGGGAAAATGCACATAACGTAGTGTTTAGGAAAAATGTCAGATATCAACAGTATATACAGTATGGTCCAATTTTTTAAAAAAGTTTTATACATGCATGGAAAAAATATTTGAGAAAACATATCTCTGGGTCAAGAGATTACAGATGATTTAAAAATTTTAGGGGCATCTGGGTGGCTCAGTCAGTTTACATCCGACTTTGGCTCGGGTCATGATCCCAGCCCTGCATCTGGCTCACTGCTGTCAATGCACAGTCTGCTTCCGATCCTCTGTCCCCCTCTCACATGCGCGTGCACACTCTCTCTCTCTCTCTGTCTCAAAAATAAACATTAAATAAAATAAAATCACTTAAAAAAGAAATAAAAGTAAAAATTTTCTCCATTTTTTGATAATTTCTAGATTTTCTGTAATAAGTAGGAGAGAAAAAGCAATACATTTTATTTAGTCAAAACTTTTATAAAATGGCTTAAATGCCATGGGACTATCTGTGAGCCGGAGCTGGCTGACTAGTGGGTGCCTGTCAGGACAGGAAACACCCATCCCAGAGGGCAGTGTGAGGGGCTCCCAGAGTCTAAGAGAATTTGAGGCCACGACCAGGGAAGATAGTCAGGAAAAACGGCTTTTAGTTCCTTGAAGTTGGATAAGTACAAACAAAAAATTTAAATTCTGGTATAGCAATGACAAAATACCTAATTACGTCTAACAATGCATTTGGGGGACCTGCTGTACAACGGGGGGCTATAGCGGAGGTAGCACCCAGAAAGCCGGTGATGGAGGACTCCCACGTACCCTCTGTTCACCCTTTTCTATTTTCAGTCTTTTTCTTCTACCCTGTCCCCCTTCTACCATCTTTTGTTTCCCCTCCCACTCAGGTTTCTTGTCCATCTGACTTGGAAACGCACATCTCATACCATGCATGGTTCTCCTTCAACACTGCTCTGCCTCCGAAGGCTCTCAAAATTAGAATCTGACGAATCCTCCTCTTCACTCAATAATTTTGTAACCTTAGGCATCAAGTGTCCAAATTAAGTTATTTCTAGCAAAGGACTGCAAGACAAACACTCTTGACATCTAATTTTTCCTTTTCATAGTCTATTGGAGCTGGAAACGTATTTAAAGCTCCATCTAATTAAAATTCTTAATTAAGTGAATTTCTTTTTTGCTAAATTTAGTTTTGTTTTATGTATTTTTATTATTGTATTCTGCTTTATTGATAAGTTAGGAAATAGATGAGAACAAATTGTCTATATTTGCAACACTGTAATTAATTACTTATTTGTAGTGTTTTTAATGTTTATTTATTTTTGAGAGAGACAGAGACAGAGTGTGAGTGACGAAGGGGCAGAGAGAAAGGGAGACACGGAATCTGAAGCAGGCTGTCAGCACAGAGCCCGACATATGGCTTGAACTCACGAACCATGTGATCATGACCTGAGCCAAAGTCGGATGCTTAACTGACTGAGCCACCCAGGCGCCCCACCAACACCTTAATTACTAACTATTCATATTTTATAAGACTTCCTATCAACTCCTTTCTTACAAACTCTTTAGTTATTATAATCATTGTAAATATGTTATTTTTGTATTTTGATTTTAACACATCGTTATTAGTTTTCATTTGAAACACAGGCTTGATGAACTATAATTTACTTAGTCATTTCCTTATTGATGTATCTACTGATAGCCCAGTTTTTCACTTTTATAAACGTATTGCTGAGATCATGTGACCTTTTATAGTTGATTCTTTTCTTAGAATAGATTTCCAGAATATTTCTTACTGAATCAAAGACAAATACATTTCTTTTTTTTAATGTTTTATTTATTTTTGAGAGGGGGTGGAGGGGCAGAGAGAGAGGGAGACACTGAATCCGAAGCAGGCTCCAGGCTCTGAGCTGTCAGCACAGAGCCAGATGTGGGGCTTAAACTCACGAACTGCAAGATCATGACCTGAGCTGAAGTCAGACGCTCAACTGACTGAGCCACTCTGGCGCCCCAATTTATCCATGTTATACATTCCACTTACTTCCAGAAAGGATCCTGTCAGTTTGCTTGCATGATACCCTGGTGTGTGCATGACTGCTTTTCCCATTCTAAGTGTAAAATGAAGAAAATAATACCTACTTTTCAGAGTTGTTGTCAATACCAAAGACAATCTATGTGGAGTACCTATGGGTGCAGTAAATGGGAGCTCTTGTTAATATAGAACAATTTCAGGGGCGCCTGGGTGGCTCATTCAGTTGAGTGTCCGACTTCAGCTCAGGTCATGATCTCATAGTTCATGGGTTTGAGCCCCATGTTGGGCTTTGGGCTGACAGTGTGGACCCTGCTTCAGATTCTGTCTCCCTCTCTGCCTATCAACAGCTCATGCTCTGTCTCTCTCAAAAATAAACATTAAAAAATTTTTTTAATTAAAAAAATATAGAACAATATTAACAATTCAAAAATACATTTATGATTTAGTGTTACTTCAATCCTACATTAATATAATATTGATTATGATAATATTGATATATGTTAACTGAGAACTTGGTGGAAGAAAGGGGATTCCTGGCCAACCAGATTGAAGAATAAGTCCTGGAGATCAGTATGGTGACCAGATGGTTATTATCCATATAAGAAAATATGGAATAAAAAACCTGGCAGCACTTCTAAATTTTCCATCCTAGCTCTAAGGGGCCCTGCTGAACAGCTATGGCTTTAGCTTCTGGCTGTGGATGGGGGTAGGAAGAGTGGAGACGGCTGGGGGTGGGGAGAGCACTTCTGGCT
>NW_027527936.1:2807689-2831701 GCF_008692635.1 Crocuta crocuta
AATGTTTAATGTTTTGTTTATTTCTGAGAGAGAGAGAGACAGCGTGAGCAGGGGAGGGTCACAGAGAGAGGGAGATACAGAATCCCAAACAGGCTCCAGGCTCTGAGCTGGCTGTCAGCACAGAGCCCGACACGGGGCTTGAACCCACGAACTGCGAGATTATGACCTGAGCCAGACACTCAACTGACTGAGCTATCCAGGTGCCCCTAAAAAATTTTTTTTAATGTTTATTTTTTTGAGAGAGACAGACAGAACACGAGCAGGGGAGAGGCAGAGAGGGAGGGAGACACAGAATCTGAAGCAAGCTCCACACTCTGAGCTGTCAGCACAGAGCCCGATGTGGGGCCCAAACTCACAAGCTGTGAGATCATGACCCAATGCTTAACTGATTGAGCTACCCAGGCGCCCCTAGAGCCCATTCTCTTAATCACTAATAAACTATCTGAAGCTAGGAAGATGGGGCTATGGGGGTCTCATTTGATTTCCAGCAGCCATCGTTCAGCTTGGAGCTCTGTGTCACTCCGGGCATGTCTACCCAAGGGGTGTTACAAAAGCACCTTCTAGTTGAGGGTTTGGGGGCTTGGGGCAACTCCAGGGGATCCTGGGCCCTGCCTACTTCCACCTTTGATGATAATTGACAAGGCAGAGAGCTTTTCTCCTTTCGGTAACTTCTCTTGTTCAGTTTCTGAGTAGCTGGTAACCTGTGGGAAAGTGGGTTGTATAGAGGGGGGGAAAAGGCCCTGATTGTCATCCTAACCTCACTGTGTCCTAGTGCTGTGTTGCCATTTGCAACCCTAAGGGATTAGAGGTGGGTATTTCATGCATCGTGATTGAAAAACAAAAACAAAACAAGCACAGCCCTGAAGCAGTGTGCTATTCATCACGAGAGAAGCAGAACTGGAAATTTGTTCTAAGCTTAAGTCCATCTTCAGTTTCTCAGCTTCCCTTTGACGGCCCCACCTCCTCCAAGTCCCATTTTGCCCTATTCCAAGACCTTCAGGGACCTGGCCTGAGGACTGCTACAAAAACCCTCCTCTTTAGAAAGGATTTGAAATCTTGGCAGAGAATTCAAGAGACATTATTGCTTCCTAGAGTGTTTTTTACATTTAAGCTTCAGCCCCAGTTGTGGCCTGAAAAGATTTGGCTCTTGCTAAAGGACTTTCAGGCAGTAGCAAGTAGGTGGGGAGAGTTTTATAGTAGCGAATCCTCTAGGGTGTCCTTGTGGTTAATGCACATGGTGATTTAGTAATAACAACGACAGCACTTTTATTGGGTGCTTTTTCTGCCCGGCATTTGCGGCAAGTGCTTCCCATGCGTTATCTCCTTGCGTCTGGGAAGAAGCTTCCCCTTTTATAGATTAAGCACTGGAGGCCCACAGATATTAAACAATATTCTCAGGGACACGGAGCTAGTGCATGAATGGAGCTAAGACTTGAATCCATTGTGGATGGAAGGGTAACTGTGGAAGGGCCAGCGCCAGGGCCTCGCCAAGCCTGGCTTGAGACACTAAATGCTAGCAGAAGCCAGTGTTCTGGCGTGCACCTGGTTAGTTCTAGGTGTGAGTTCTTGCTTCTCCAGACCCCTCCCCATGCCTTCGAAATCACACCCAGTGTCTCAGCCTCCCTGTCACCATGGCCCTCAGTCACGGCGTTTGTGGACAACCACGACGCCAGCCTCCATGTCGAGCACTTACCTCCTCCAGTCCTCACAATAATCCTGCAACGAGGCGGTTACTATACCCATTTTAAAGATGGAGAAACGGAGCCTCAGTCACAGGCTACTCAGAGAAGTTAAGCCACAGGTGTCCATGGAGGTAAGTGTCAGAGCTGCGCCGTGGGCTTGCAGAGTGCCTGCTGTGCGGCCTGCACCTGCGCCCACCGCCTCCATGCCCCCCTTCCCACATCAAGCTCACCAGCCCTTTCCGGTGTCTCCCTGCGTCCGGCCTCCTAGTTCGGATGGAGATGGCAAGTTCCCCGGGCGCCTGGCTCGCCGGCTGCCTCGTGGCATTCGTCTTCCTCCGCCTGCCCGAGCGTGCGTCAGGTAGGAGCTGGTGAACCTCTTTCCGCGCCCGGGACGGCTGCGGAAGGCGCCCCGGGCACAAGGGCGCCTTATTTCTTCGCGCTCGGTTCTCCCCCGAGTCTGCCCCCGGGCCCTTCCCAGGCCCCGCCCTGCCCCAGGACGGCCCCTTCTCCCCCGGCACAGCTCGAGCGCTCCCGTCGCTCCCAGACGCCCTAGTCCCTTTTTTGTCCGCACCGCACAGGGGACGCCGGCCACTCCCCCCTGGCCCCGCTAGGGGGCACAGCCGAGCTGCTCTGCCCGCTCGCCCTGTGGCCGGTCACCGTGCCCACCGCGGTGACGTGGCTGCGGTCCCCGCACCCGGACGGCTCCCAGGCCGTGCACGTGTTCCGGGACGGGAAGGAGCGGGAGGAAGGCGTGATGCCGGAGTACAAGGGGCGCACGGCCATGCGGAGGGACGCCCGAGAGGGGAGCGTCAGCCTGGAGATCCGCCGGGTCCGGCTGGAGGACCGAGGGCAGTACCGGTGCCGCGTCCAGATCGGAAACCTGACTCGAGAGGGCACCGTGACCCTGCAGGTGGCAGGTTAGTCATTGTCAGAGGGGGACGGGGTGCCCCCAAGATCTGAATCGTGGGATGCAGTGACCCTAGGGGCGGACTGGAGAAGGTATGAGGATGAAGCCGGAGACCGTCTCACCCCATTGGGAGGAGGATGGGGGTGGGGAGAGGGCAGGCAGGCCAGTGCCACGAGCGCCCCTGCTGCCCCCCCCGCCCCCCACGCCGGAGGCTGTGGGAAGCGGGAGAGGCCCCCGCGGGGACCGCGCCCCCACTGCCAGGCGTCTCTGCTCCCCGGCCCACTCCAGTTCTAGGCTCCGACCCTTACATCCACGTGAGGGGCTACGACGCGGGATGGATCCAGCTGGTGTGCAGGTCGGCGGGATGGTTCCCGAAGCCTTGGGCCGAGTGGAGAGACCCTCAGGGCAGGGTGCTTCTATCCCTGTCCGAGGCCCATGCCCTGGAGGCCGGGCTCTTCCGGACAGCAGTGTCCAGCAGGGTCAGGGACAGCGCGCTGGGGAATGTGTCCTGCACCTTCCGCAACGCGGCCCTTGGCCAGGAGAAGACGGCGGCCATGCTCATAGCAGGTAAAAGCTGGGGCAGTAAACGGGCTTCAAGCCCTTGGTGAAAACTCCTTACCTTGGAGGAAACCTTATAAAGAGTTTCAAATTTAAAAAAATTTTAAAAGAGTAAAATGTTTGCAGTAGAAAANTTCGCTTAGGTCATGATCTCACGGTTCGCGGGTTCGAGCCCCGCGTCGGGCTCTGTGCTGGCTGCCAGCTCAGAGCCCGGAGCCTGTTTCAATCTGTGACTCCCTCTCCCTCTGACCCTCCCCTGCTCACGCTGTCTCTCTCTCTCCTAGAAATAAATAAAACATTTAAAAAATAGTCAAAATAATAATAATAAATACTTATTTATTTTGAGAGCGAGATAGCACAAGCAGGAGGAGGGGGAGAGGGAGAGGAGAGAGAGAAACCCAAGCGGACTCCGTGTCGTCAGTGCAGAGCCTGATGTGGGGCTTGATCCCAGCAACGATGACATCAGGACCTGAGTGTAGATCAAGAACCCAGTTCTTAAGGGACTGAGCCACCCCGGGGGCTCTGGGGCATTTCTTTCAAGACTTTCTTGTATGTGTGTGTCTCTGAGCATGCGTGTGTTTGCACGTACCTAGTCTTCTGCCTCGTGCTTCTTCCTTTCCACTTCTAATGCCATGAGCATTTCCTGCCCATGGCCTTAAGTAGTTCTCTGCAACATGATTTTTATGGGCTACCTAGTACCTCATTGTGTGGTTATAGCTTCATAAAATTAACCAAAGCCCTAATTCTGGACATCTGGATGGTTTCCAGTTTTTCCTCCTATTATAATGAATGGTGCAGTGAACATCCTTGCACATATTTTGGGAAGTGACTCGGATTATTTTCTTAGAATGTGTTTCTAGAAGTAGAATTGAGGGGCCAAAGGGGTAGAACTTTTTAAAGACCCTTGCAATAGGGAGGCCATGTGGCAGAGCAGAGTGGTTTTAGAGCCAAGAAAGATAGACTGTGGCCTGGGGTCCCAGGTAAGAAAGGGTCATGACCTCTGCGCACTCCCTTCTCTTACTACTGCCACTGCCCCTCACTGAGTGCTAAGTGCTTTACCTGCCTGATCCCTTTATTTAAACAAAAATTTTTAATGTTTATTTATTTTTGAGAGAGAGTGTGTGTGTGTGTGTGTGTGTGCGCGCGCGCGCAAGCTGGGAAGGGGCAGAGAGAGAGAGGGAGACACAGAATCCGAAGCAGGCTCCAGGCTCTGAGCTGTCAGCACAGAGCCCGATGCAGGGCTCAAACTCACAAACCACAAGATCATGACTTGAGCTGAAGTCGGAGGCTTAACCTACTGAGCCACCCAGGTGCCCCTATTTATTTATTTTAAAAATAAATAAATAGCAGAGAGCAGGGGAGGGGCAGAGAAAGAGGAGAGAGGGAATCCCAAGCAGGCTCTGCGCTGTCAGCACAGAGCTCAATGTGGGGCTCAAACTCAGGAACTGTGAGATCATGACCTGAGCTGAAACCAAGAGTTGGATGCTTAACCAACTGAGCCACGCAGGCGCCCTATGACCCTTTTAAATCTCCCAACAACCCAATGGGACAAGGATTATTTATTATCTCTAATTTATAGGTGGTAAGCCAGGCCTGGGGAGGCTCAGTCTCTCACGCAGGGTCACACAGTGTTGAGTGAGGTCTCGCATCCAGCCGAGGCTCTCCGCGACTGGTCACGGAGCCTCTTCTGCTCTTTTCTTCTTCTTTCCTTTCTCCTTTCTTCCCTCCTAGGCCTTAGGTCTGCTGCTGTAACACCCCAGAAATTGTTCTGCCCCTGCTTCTAGGGCTCAGGGTGAAGATGTCACTGACTGTTGTTTCACTTGATGGGGAGGCAGGTGGGTGCTCATGAGAAGACTGGAGATGCCCCCTGAGGAAGCGCTTCCTATCCTCCAAAGTCCCCAGATAATGGTTTCATAGAGGGCAGCACGAGGTTGTGGTTGAAGGGCTGAGTTTAACCCACTGTCTTCAGGCAGGAGCATCAACAGCACTCCTAAGGGACGAGCATCTTACTTTAAAGTCATCCCTGGGTTGTCCAGGGCTGGAGTTACTGAGAAAAGCAAAGACACTCGCCAGTCTAGGCTGGAGGTCTCTCCTGAGAGTTGATGGAGACGCATGGGATGTGCCTGAGCCGCCTCCCATCTGAAGCGGGGCTCTTTGCATAGGAGGGGCTGTCTGAGGGCTCTTTGAGGGTGGTCATTGGCGATTTCTGTTTCAGCCCCGTCCCCGGGGAAGATCTCCTCCTCTGCGATGGCACTTGCTGTGACCCTGCCTTTCCTGGGGCTCCTCATCATGGTGGGCATTTTCCTCATTTGGAAGGAAAAAAGATCAAAAGGTAACTAAGTGGTAAGGGAGTCCTGGCTGGGACTGAGGCTTCTCTAGGAAATGGCTCGAGGAAGTGGGCATGGACGTGAGTTATCCCTAGGTTGCAGACCCTGCAAATTGGCTGAGAGAAAACTGGTAGAGCCATGCTGGGGGACTCACATTGCAGACAAGGTCAGAGAAACTGCAGAAAACTCCCGGGCAGAGCTGTGAATTCTCATCTTCTGATAAGTTAGGAAAAGATTGATCATACCATTCTCCTAATTAATTAAGAAATGCAGTTCTGTCCATTAGATAAAACCCCCATGAATGTGGTTGAGTTCCACAGGATCTCAGGGTTGCAAAGGATCCTGAAAGTCGCATAATCCAATGCTCCTTTCCCTATCTGATGGTTTGAAGATTCTCTAAGCCTTTCCAATAGTTACACACCCACAGGGACAAGGAGCAAAGTCCTACTCAGGCAGCTTGCGTGGGCCATCTTTGGACAACCCAGGCTACTAGAAAAACTGCTTCCTTTAGCTGAGCTGACACATCTTTCTTTCTTCTAGAGAAGCTTCTCTATGAACAGGTGGTGGAGGTAGGTAAGTGTCCTGAGCTGGGTGGGGACGTTCCTGTGTTTGGCTGGTTTTGTGCTCCCAGTGATCACTGATTTACATTGTGCACCTGAAAATCCCAACATCTGATGTCCTGGTGGCAGGGGTGGTGGCGGCTCTATACCTGCCATTTCCAGTTTTTGCAGACTCCTACTTGTCATAGCTTGCCTTCCAGTGTGTGGTTTTTGTGTGTGAACTCATTGCTTGATCTTATTTTACTCTGTGGGAGTCTTGAAGGTCTAATGTGGGGGAAGATTTTATTCATTCAACAAGCAATTAGTAATTGTCTACTAAGCACCCCAGACTATACTAGATGCTGGGGACACAGTGGTGAGTAAGAGCAGACACAGTCTGTGCCTTCTTGGAGCGTTCAGTCCAGTTAGGGAAGCATACGTGAGTGAAATAATTATAAAAATAAATGTGCACAGGTGCCACGAGAGGAAGTTCTAAGGGCTATAAAGACTGTAACCAGGAGGAACTAACCAAGCTTCAGGGACAGGAGAGGAGTCCCCAGAGGAAGTGATGTTTGATCTGGAGGACAGGCAGGCTTGAGGGAAGAGGGAATAGAAAGCCATCTGCAGCAGAAGGAATGAGGCGGGAAAGAAACACAGTGCAGAAATGATGCCAAAGGTAACAGCGGATGAGGCCAAGGAGTTAGCAGAGGTCAGCCCAGGTGACACCTTGTAGATCACGTGAAGGGTTTTGGTCTTTCTTCTCAGAGCAATGGTAGAGCAGTGAACAGGATAATCTTAACCAGCATTGTGCTTCCAGAAGCTCTCTCCAGCTGCGGTGTTGAGAAGGGACCAGAGGGAGGAATGGGACAGGATGTGGGGGCAATTTGGGGGGGCACCATTTCTATTACCCAGATGAGAGATGGTGAGGGCCTGGGTCAGGGATGTGGAGGTGGAGTCAGGGAGGTTCAAGGGCAGGTGAACTCAATAGGCAGTGGGGACCTTCGAAGTAATGTCACAGAATCTCATTTACTTTTCTTCCTCTAGAAAATCTTCTCTCAGACCACGCAAAAGAAAAAGGTAATTATATGTATAGAAAAAAGAGTAGGGAACAAATAACAAAGAACGTATTCTTTCTACTTATACGTGAATGCTGACAGTCTATGATGCATACTTTATACACACACACACACACACACACACACACACACACACACAATCTTCCATTAATATTATTGGAATTTACTTTCCAATATCAAGGGGCTATAGAGCTGTGGCCATGGTGAGGGGGTGCACTTGGTCAGAATTCATGGGTCTGGATTGGCCTGAGCTCCCTTCACCAGCCTTTCTGTCAATCACCAAAAAAGCAGGTGTATTTACTATGTAAAAAGGTATTATTATGGTCATATGGGGTGTATGAAAATCTCAAGAATCCATACAACTTCTGCACTGAGAGAGGCAGTATGATATGACGGACGGGTCATGCGCTCTGGAGTCAGCGGCTAGTTCAGTGAGACCTGGCTCAGATCACTGCTCTGCCATTCGCTGGCCTTAGACAAGGCACTTTACTGCTCTGAGCTTCAGTTTTCTCGTCTGTAAAATGGGAACGGTGAGTCCCCTCACCTGATTGTTTTCAGGACTAAAATAGAGAACTTAAAAAAAAAAAAGTTCTTATTACAAAGCCTGGTACTCCTTTTCTTCCTGCCATTTCGTCTTCATTAACTGAGTGCTCTGGGCCACTGAGGATAGAAGTTAGGCACTCAGGGTACAAACAAACAGAGGCTCTGCCCTTAAGGTCCCACTGGGAAGACAAGTCACTGGACTAGAAATGGCTCCATATGCACTGATTTCAGCATCTCCTCTCCTCCCTGCTTACATCTCCTCCAGGGCAGTGGAAGTGTGTGTGTGTGAACAACTCGGGGATGCTTTGGCCACTCTGTTCAAGGGCGGAAGGAACGGTGGTGTAGTGGGGCCACTACAATCTGACCTCTGATTGGGAGTCAGACAGATGTGGGTTGGAATCCTGCCTTCTCAGCCACTTAGCCTGGGCAAATTTCCACATCCCTCTGAGCCTCAGACCACTACTCTATACAATGGGGATACTAATTATAAACACCTCGCATTGTTGAGGGGATTCAGTGCCCACCTTGTTATAAGAACAAAACACAGTAAATGGAGACTATGAGTAGTGGGAATAGTAAAAATAAACCATACGCTCCTTGGGAGCCATATCGTATTCAGTTTCGCTGCTCAAGTGCCTAACGCCTAACACATGCCCAGCCTAAGGGCACAGGCCTGGCCGTGAACTCAAACATATAACCGTTCTCTGGCAAGGCCAGCGCTAGGAGAAAATGTGGGCTGGATGGCGCCTCCAGAAAAGCCACCAGTATAGTAGTCCCCGGGAGCTTCCCCAAACCTGGGATCTCCAAATTTATCAATCTCTCTGCAGTTCTTCAGGGAAGTTACTTTGGAGAATGATAGAGCCATTACCATGGAGAATGACAGAACCACGCCAACAAGCCAATGCTGGGGCTCCCATTTGTCACCATAGCTATTATACACAGTAGGTTATAGAAAGGGAGCAAGGGACACACTTGTGTACCCACGTGGTTATAAGCATACAGAAACACTCATACAGAAAGAGAAAAGGAGCCAGACCAAAAGGGAGGGAAGAGAAAAGAGAAACCAAAGGTCTGGGCAGCCTGGGGTCATTGGGAAAGTGGCGCCACTCAGGTTCTCCCGTCAGAGCTTTGAGAGATGTGACTGGACTAGGGGCTGACAAGAAGGTCATCCCCCCCTCCACTGTAGGGTATGGAGCGATGAGCATTCGTGCATCCTGGGAATAAAATGGCCATATCTATTCACTTGTGCCTTTTTCTGTTTGTTTGTTTTGTTCGTTTTTTTAGGAAGGCTCCATAAAGTGCTCAGTAAGTTCCGTTCCTCACCTGTGGCACAGACCTCCTTCTGCTGACATCTTTGCTTTAGGATGAGTGTCTCAGTTTCACTCGGGGCAGAAGAGGAGGGCAAGGGTACTTGAGGCCATGCGGGCTGGGGATATACTGGCTCCCACAGTTCTCTGTTCTCTCAACTATTCCCTGTTCCCCTTTCCCACATCACTGTTATCCAGTCTCTATGCGGGAAGCATTTCACCAGGAAGAGCTGTACCTCCCATAGGGGAAGCCGCCTGGAAGGCCCCCTTTATCACCTACGGGTGACATTCCTTTAGGGGGGGATCCAAAGCGTGTGCATCCTCATTACAGTGATTACGTGGAGTGGTGTTTCTCCACCACTTCGTGTATGAGAACCTCTTTATAACAAAAAAAGTCTTCAGACACGTGACGTGTCTATTTTATTTTACACTGAGAAAACATACAGAAGAAAATCTAGTGGAAATTCAAGGATAGTTTTAAGTGAATTATATTTTATGCTTCTCCTATAACATCTACAAATGTTTATGTTGTCGTGACCTATATGTAGAAGATGTGCTATTACTCGGTCGGCCGGGAAGTTCTGGGGGCCGCAGGAATTTGTTGACCCTCTAGGGTGTCTCTGGGGCTCGCTGGCCCACGGCGGGGAGCCCCAGCTCTTGCCAGCCCCGTTGTCGCGGGGAAGCTGCACATTGCTCCCCAGGATCTCATGTGGGGATGTGGTTGGGAGGGGATTGCAGCATTCTGGGCATGTAGACGCCCTTGTTCTGATTGGTCCAACTGTTTTTATTCTTTAGAGCAGCTCCGGAGTGAACTGAGTAAGTGTCCCATGTTCTTATAACTCCCGTATCGCCTTATCTCCTGTGGATTCTGTGTTTCCAGAGATAGCTCACCCCCTTGTTTCTTCTTTTATCAGAGCTGAAAAGAGCTGCAGCGAACTCAGGTAGGTACACTTTCCCTCCACTTGACCCCCAAGCCCCAAGAGTTCTCCATTTTTCTGTCCTTAAACTCAAGCAACCCCTTTACATCTTCCAGGCTGGAGGAGGGCCCGGCTGCACTTTGGTAAGTCGCACCAGCCAAGTCATCCACATTTCAGAGCCCATTGCTCTGGTCCTGTGGAATTCAGGCTGTCCCTTAAGACTGTAAAATTGAATCTGTTTTTCTGCTGATCGATTTTGAAAAATCTTTGTGATTTTGCAGTTCACGTTTAGATTTAGAAAGTCTCCCCTCTTTTAGAATACTGATAAATATCTGTTTTGATCTTCTTATGAGTTCTCTATGATTTTTGAGATTTATCTTAGTTTGTTGGTTATTCGTATTTCATCTTTGTGACTTGTCTGCTCCTGTCCTATTCTGGTTCCTTTTTTTTTTTTAATGCTTATTTATTTTGAGAGAGAGAGACAGAGTGTAAGCAGGGGAGGGGCAGAAAGAGAGGGAGACACAGAATCTGAAGCAGGCTCCAGGCTCCTCACTGTCAGCACAGAGCCCAATGTGGGGCTCAAACTCACACGAACCATGAGATCGTGACCTGAGCCGAAGTCACGCTTAAATGACTGAGTCACCCAGATGCCCCTGTTCTGGCTACTTTTTGATTTGTGAGGATATTCTTTCTATATAAAGTATAATCGTTCTTTGTCGTATTTTTTCACAAATTATTTTTCTGACTTTTTCATTTCATTTTACTTTCCTCCTAGAATTTTTTTTTTTTTTTTATGTAGGAGCATTTTATTTTTTATGTAGTCAGACTTATTCATCTTGTCCTGTATCATCCCTTCCATGCTTTCAAGTTTGGGATGTCCTTCCTGTCCCACAGCTGGACCAACAGCCAGCCCTCCTGTCTCCTTCCACACCCACATCCTTCTTTCTTGAAGATCAGTTTTCTTGGGGGGGTGGTGACTGAGATTCTCAGAGAAGGGAATGGGTGAGGCAGAAGCTCCAACAATGCAGACTATAGAAAGGTTTCTTTCCTTCTAAAAGATTTGCACATCTCTTTTCATTTTATTCTGAAATAGTTTGCAGGGTTTTTGCTGCTGTTTTAATGAGACCCGTTATTTTCACTGCTTTATAGTCCTTATCAATTTGCCAGCTGCTCATCCCCCTTCTGTTCACGCATCTTCTGCAGGCAGGTCCAATAGAATCGTGAGTTGGCATAAGAGAAGACCAGGTCACCTTGGTTGACACTCCAGGAGCTCACAAACCCTCTGACATTTGAGGTCTGGCTTACTCCCACCACCTTGACTGAGTACAGATTTCATGGACTTACTCTCCAAGAAGAGCCTGTTTTCTGTACTTGGTGAAGGAGGGAGGCTCACTATGACCCTCATAGTCCACAATTTTAAGGAAGAATCCTTCTCTCTGTATTAACATTTAGCAATGGTAATTATAAGCAATAATTTTATTTGATTTTTTAAATGTTTATTTATTTTTGAGAGACAGAGAGAGACAGATCATGAGCAGGGGAGGGGAAGAGAGAGGGAGGCACAGAACTGAAGCAGGCTCTAGGCTCTCAGCTGTCAGCACAGAGCCTGATGTGGGGCTCGAACCCATGAACTGTGAGATCATGACCTGAGCCAAAGTCAGACGCTTAACCTGCTGAGCCACTCAGGTGCCCCATTTTAGCTACCAAAATGAGCATCACACACTCACTGCGTGAACTCGGCACTATCTCATGCATTAGTTCCTCAAATCTGTACAACAGCCCTACTCCCATTTTACGGAGGAAGGACCTAAAGTCGGGAGATAAATAACAAGCCCAAGGTCACATAACCAGCAAGTGACAGAGCTGGGGCATCTTAGCTGGCTACTGGATCTAACATCAAAGCCCATGTTTATTATCATGCATTAGATTCCTTTGGACCATCGAAGACAAAGGCAGTATTTCCTAAGGATTAAGGCAGCTTCACAGACAGATGAAATACTTTTTCCTCTTTCACTTAACACACTGCCAACAGATCTGGGGGACGGGAAGACAGTTTTCTTTGGTTCCAGTACTTGTAGAGGAGGGGGAACCATGAACTCAAATAGACGAAGGACAGTGGTCACAGCCTGGGGATTATCTTTCCCTCCAAAGCTACCCAAAGATCCCCTGAGACCTTGTCTTCCCCAGCCTCACCTGTCAGTGACTCTCTGCAGTGGCAGTGACCCTGGACCCGGACACAGCACATCCCAAACTCATGCTGTCTGAGGACCGGAGACGTGTGAAACTTGGAGACAGAAGGCAGCCTGTGCCTGACGGCCCCCAGAGATTTGACTTTGTCGTCAGCATCCTGGGCGCTGAGTACTTCACATCGGGCTGTCACTACTGGGAGGTGTACGTCGGAGATAAGACCAAGTGGGCCCTGGGGGTGTGTAGTGAGTCTGTGAGCAGGAAGGGCAAGGTCACTGCCACACCTGCCAATGGGCACTGGCTTGTAAGACAGAGTAGTGAGAAGAAGTATGAAGCTCTCACGTCGCCACAGACCATCCTGCGCCTGAAAGAGCCCCCACAGTGTGTGGGGATTTTCCTAGACTATGAAGCCGGAGTCATTTCCTTCTACAATGTGACCAGCACATCCCACATCTTTACTTTTACCCACACTTTCTCTGGCCCCCTTCGCCCTTTCTTTGAGCCTTGCCTTCATGATGGAGGGAAAAATACAGCGCCTCTAATCATCTGCTCGGAACTCCAGAAATCAGAGCCATCAACTGTCCCCAAGCCAGAAGAAAAAAGCCAGGCTAATGGAGACGTGGCCATGAAGGTGGACCCTTCCTTACTCCCCCCACAGGCACCGGAGCTTTTCCCACTCAGGGATATGATCCTGCCCTGGCCCTCTGATGTTGGCTCTGCCCTTCAGGGGCTCAAGGTTCCTTCTTTTTAGGGCTGTGCCTCAGTACCTGCTTCCCTCCAGGTCCAGCACTATGCCCTGCATTTTAGGCTGGTGGCCCAACACCTGATTCTGAAATATTTCATCAGCTTTCCCCAAATCTAGACCTTGTGATTTCTATTCAAACCACCTTCCTCCCATGTCTCAGTTCTATACTCTGTCATTCTTCTGGGGACTTAAAGTTCCCACTGCCCTGGAAGAATTCTTGAAAACCAAATGAACAGTCACATTAAGTTTAGGTGGTGATGGTGAATGTGTGTCACCAACAGACAGGGGTTCTTTACTCGAGGGGTTATTTATAGAGGAACTTTACTCTGCCTCACCCTGCTCTTGACCTCTTAGTCATGAAGTTATGGTGCCCAGTCCCTCACTTCTCTCTTATCCCTGCCAGAATGGCTTTTCTCCTTTTCTCAGGGCAGGCCTCTAGCTCCCAAAGTCATCTTTTTGAAGGTAAATATCTTTTGGGTCACACATTCTTCCCTCTTTCTTCTAGAATAGGGGGTGCATCAGCTAGACAGGTAAAACAGGCCATCCTTTTCTATTTCCTTGATGCTTTTTTTACAACATAGCATCCTGATATCCAGAGCTAATGTACATGTTTTCAAAGCTAACTTGCCTATTGATGATAACCAGGCACAAGAATTTTAAATGTGGTAGCCGTAATCCCAAAAGCCTCAAGGGCACAATCATGAAGCTGGGACACACAGCTTTGAACACAGCAGCCCAGCTATGTGTGACCTTGAAAATATAGCCATGGATGAGTCTGTCTGTTACCCTGGCCCTTCTGAATCTCCTCCTGGGATTTAGAGAGGCCCAGCCAGAAAAGTGGCGGTTTTAACCACCGATGTAGAGCCATTTTTTCCTATAAGACAATCATTCTGGAAGACTTGACTACTTGTATGGCAAACAGCCTCTTAGGTCAGAGAGTATTGGTTTCATATAGGAAGTCAGTAGACCATGTGTGAGGATAAAAGAATAAGCCTCATTTTTTTGGTGTAGATTGCAGATAGAAGCCTACTCACTTTCAAGTCACTCCACACAGGTGATCTGGCCTCTGTGGAGATACTGGCTCTCAGTTTTAAGATGAGCACACAGTCCTACCCAACAGAAACTAGATCTTTCTGTCAGAAGTTCTCTCTGTTGGTGCTTATAATAGGGTCTTCCAGAGAAAAATATATTTGTTATATTTACATGTATAAAGAGATTTATTATAAGGAATTGTCTCACATGATTACGAGGCTGGCACCTCCTAAGATCCATCTACAGGGTTAGTCAGCAAGTCGGAGACCCAGGGGAGCCAATGGTGTAGTTTCAGTTTGAAGGCTGACAGGCTTGAGACCTAGGAAGAATGAATATTTCTGTCTGAGTCTGAAGGTAGGAAAAAAGTGGATGTGCCATGCTGAAGACTGTCAGGCAGGAAGAATTCTCTCGTACTAGGGAGAGGGTCAGCCTTTTGGTTCTATTTAGGCCTTCAACTGCTTGGATGGGGCCCACCCACATTAGGGAGAGCAATGTGCTTCACTCATTCTTCCAATTTAAATGTTAATCTCATCTGAAAACACCCTTACAGAAACAGTCAGAATAATGTTTGACCAAATATATGGGCACCTTGTATCCTGGTCAAGTTGATATATACAGTTAACTATCACAGTGCATGGGTGATATGTTTTGTTTGCTTTTGTACATGAATGAGAAGTTGTGGGGAAAAGCTTTGGACTGGTAACAGAAGAGCACGTCATGGGATTGGTTTTTGAACAACATTGAATTCACCCAAGCAAGCTCTAACCACAGTTAGAAATAAAGCCACAATTTTATTTCTCATCTGCTTTCTCAGTATTTTTATATCAACTTATAAGCAATAAGTATATGTGGGGGATTTATATTTCACTCATTCATATTCAATTTCAAACATACTTCCCTGAATATCCTAATCTAATTCTCATTGTTCACACTGGCTGCACCCAAGAGAATTTACCAGCAGGAAAGAGAACTGACATTGTGGAAACAGAAGTTTTAACTCATTTAATCCTTAAAACAATTCTGTCATGGATTTTGTCATGGGTTTTATGGGGCTGGAAAAGGGTGCTCCACATGCCTAGGTGGTAGAACTGGGATTATAAATCTAGATTATCTAGCTCTGAAGACAATACTCTTTATTTACTCTTTGCACAGAAATACTGTGCAGATAGTGAGAATATTGGACTAGGCTTTTTTTTTTTTTTTAAGTAAAACTTGAAAAAAAAGCCTAATCCTGGATGTACTTTAGAAGCTGTATTGTATGGCAGGTTTACCTATGTAGGACCCAGGAAAAAAATCCCTGCGCAGGAGCATTGGGAGGCCCAGAGGCAGCTCCTTGCACAGGAAACGTTTAGCTTCTCTGACAAACGGATTTGGTTAGTGGGTCTTTAAACTCCCTTCTAGCTCTACAAACCTTTGATTTTAAATTATAAACCTCGAGTGAAGTGCAGAATTCAAGTTTTCACAGGATGTGTATCGGTCCGTCAAGGGTCTCCAATTCAAAGTAGAGAAGAAACTGTGTTCATGATCCCTTGGATGTCATGTTCTATTACTTCCCAGACCGGTGGCTTTTAACGCGTGAGTGTAGAAGGGAATCCGACAACCTTGGAAGGGAACACAGACTCCACTCACTCTGTTCTAAACTTCGCAAATTTCTTCTCCGAGTCTACGCTCTTCTTTAGGACTACAACTCCCAGCAGGCTTTGCGCGAGTCCAAAGCTTATTGGCGAGCTCTCCTGGGTTTCTTGCCTTGCGGCAGCCAGTACAACCAATAGAAATAAAGGATCCTCCTCAGGAACCAATCCTGGAGAGGTAGGGCGGGTCCTCTCTGGGTTCCGGCTCCGGCTCCTCCCCGGCCCACAGAGGCGGCGCTGTCCCTGACCGAGCGGCGGGAGCGAGGTGGGTCCAGGGTGGGCCCGAGGTCGCGGGGGAGGCGGATACGGCTTTGCGGGGAACTCTGAGCATGGCCCCTTCCCTCTCTCCCGGGAGACANGGCCAGGAGGATGGCCTCAGCCCATACCTTCAGGGCCTCCTGTTGGCCTTTCAGTCCAGCCCCACTGGGACTGACCATACTTTTGGGGCCAGCCCGACCCTGTCTTCCACGCCCCCCGCCCAAGCCAGCCAGCTACTCAGAAGCCAGCTCCTGTCCTCTGGGACGCGCGTATCCTTACTCAGCTGTCTCCTCCCCGCTACTCAACAACCCAGCCTCCTGGCCCCCGGCCCCCTGACACCTCTGATTGCACCCTGTGGCTCCTCTCCCCAGATCATCTCCTCGGACCCCCGAGCCCCTATGGCCTTCTCTATCTGACCCGTTATGCAGCTCCCCGGTACAGTTCCCTGTTGTTCAACACCTTATCCCTGGTCTTTCCAAGCTCCTCTCTCCCCTTTACCCTCCCTCTTGATTTGATCCTAAAGACCCCGAACTTTGGCCCTTCAGACCACTTTCCAGCTTAGCCCCTTCCCTCTATCCCAGGCCCTTGACCTTGAGCATCTGTGATTACCAGCCCCATCTGCTTGGCTCTTATTTCTTAGCCCTGGCGGCATCTCCACTGCCCCCAGCCTCTCCCACGTACGGCCCTCCCTGTACTTCTGGGCCCCCTAGGAAGCCAAGACTGATGGACCGTTCTCTCCCCCAAATCTTTGAAATGTGACATGAAAGTGTATCTGTACTTTACATGTCACTGTGTTCTTAGTAGATAGTGGTCTTCCCATCTCTCTGTAAGTCCCAGTCTTGCTCACCTGTCCTGCAAGTCCTAGTTCGGATGCCTCCTTTTCCATGCAGCTGCTCATCCCTGATCTCTTCAGGGAGATGCGGCCGTGTCATCTGAACTCCCGAAGTGCCATGGCACTGTTCTCACTCCTTCCTCTTCCCCTTCCCTTCCCACCCTCCCACTCCCCACCNTTTGGAGTGATGGGCATAGGTCCCAGTTCTGCCATTCACTTGCTGTGTGCTGTAGGGCTAGTTACAATTTCTCTGCACCTCAGTTTCCTCATCTCTAAGATAAGTTATGTAAATGAAATGCCATGATTTGTACATAGTGTTCAGCCCAGGGCCTAGCATTAGTATCAGCTTAAAAAATGTTAACTACTATTTTTGGTTCCTGTATAATGTGCCAGGTGCTGTGCGAGGCATTGAGGAGCAGTACAAAGGTGACTGAGGCACAGTTCCTGTCCCCCTAGAACTTAACCTTCTATACCATCTGACAGTTTCTGGAGTTCATGTCCTATTTCCCTGCCCTATGCTGTAAACTGAGGGTAGGAACCATAATCCTAAATCTTTGCTCTTCTTTTGATCTGAGCTTGGTATATTATAAGTGCTAAGATAGCAGAATTGGAAGTGAGAGGGGGCCATGTCACCTCCTGCGTAGACAGAGGTGCTAGAGCCTTAGGTAGGGTGGGCAGGGCTGGGGGATTGAATTGAGGTCACATCCACTCACTCATACATTCAAAAAACATTTGAGCACTATCTCGTGCTGAAGAGAGATTGCCAAAATGACCTAGTCCCTGCTCTCCATTTACTTATAAACTGCTAGTGAAGACAGATATGTTAAAAGATAATTGCAAATCACTGTAAAAAGCAGCTACATACAAGACTTTGTGGTTGCATAAAGGTGGAAGTGGGCAGGAATCAGAGATTGCTGAGGAACAGAGGGTGAGACAGACACAAGTTAAGCATGAAATGGGTTCTGGAGACAGGCCTGGCCTTTACCCAGCTCATTCAACAAATATTTATTAAGGGCCTACTAGATATGACTGTCACTACTTTAGGAACAAAGACCCTGACTTCTGTTTTAGCAGGCGGAGGCAGACACTAAATCACAGACATAATAAATAGATAGAATGTTCGCAGGTGAGAAGTGCTGTGGGGCAGGGGGACAGGAATGTGGGGACAGGGTTGTAAGTTTTAAAAGGATTGTCATGGGGCACCTGGGTGGCTCAGTCGGTTAAGCATCTGACTTCGGCTCAGGTCAGGATCTCATGGTTCATGGGTTGGAGCCCCATGTCGGGCTCTGTGCTGACAGCTCAGAGCCTGGAGCCTGCTTTGGATTCTGTGTCTGCTTCTCTGCCCCTGTCCTGCTCACATTCTGTCTCTCTCTCTCAAAAATGAATAAACATTAAACAAAATTTAAAATAAAATGGAATAAGAGGATTATCAGGAAACAGTGAATAAGTGTCAAGGAATAAATTGTTTCCAATGTTTACTTGCATTTTTGAAAGTGAAGCAAGCCTCCTTCACCTCACTTATGTAGGTCCTTCAAGAAACACTGTCTAAAAAAAATCATAATAACACTGTCTAACAGGGGTTGGGAAACTATAGTTCAGCTCCTTTTGTCTTAAATAAACTTTCATTCATTTAGGAATGAAACTCATTCATTTATGTATTGTCTATGGCTGCTTTTATGATACAACAGCAGAGTTGAGTAGTTGCCACAGAGATCCTATGGCCCTAAATATTTACTGTCTGGCCCCTTCCAGAAAAATCCACTCAAAGATTTGAGGCTCTGTCATATTTCACATTTTAGATTATATAGTCTTGTACCATTTTTTTCCTCGTACCATTTTTTAATAAAAAACATTTTTTTTCTTTCCTAACAAACTCACATAAGGGATCTTTTTCATTCTTGTGTCCTCTGCAGGGCCAGGACACAGTCTCCTCATAAGTCCCATGAGGGACAAGGTCTTTGTTTTTCTAATGTGACCCAAATTCCTAAAGTAGCAACAGTCATATCTAGTAGGTCCTTAATATATATTTGTTGAAGGGATTGAGCAAAGGCCAGGCCTGTCTCGAGCCAATTGTCCTCGACCATGGCGATGGTGGCTGTCATCTGCTGCCGTGCAGCATGCTGAGTGTGCCGTAGGCGTCTCCTCTGATACAGGCCCTGCGGGACAGGCGGCGTCACCGAGTTAGTGATGTAGGAGTTGGGGCTCCCAGTGCTTGAGTGATTTACACTGTTCTGTACTGTGTGCCACCATCGGGATGCGACCCTGAATATAGTCAGTGCCCCTTCCACTACGGCTATTGGCTGATGTATGTTCCAGAAGTACTCGCAGACTGGAAGGAACCCTCGGTCTGTCATTTTCTACCATGGCTGTCCTGCCAGTCTTGCTTCCTGCCCTCATCCCTTGCTTGTGTCCGTCCGCAGTATCTCCGCCGGCCCACTGGGCCTTCTGAAGTGCTGTATTGCTTGGGGACCGGGGGAAGCACCATGCTCGGCAGAAGTACTTGGTCCCTTAGCCCGTCCTGGGCTGTAGGAATTGAGAGGAGTCTGTAGCCCAGCACGCACTTACTGCTGTTTGCATAAGTTGGTGCTGTGGGGAATGTGTTCGTGTCTGTTTGTCTTGTTTTTTTGCTTTAACTTTTTAAAAATTTTTATTATTTTTAAAGTTTACTTATTTATTTTGAGAGAGACAGAGAGAGCACAAGCGGGGGAGGCGCAGAGAGAAGGAGAGACAGTATCCCAAGCAGGCTCTGCACCATCAGCACAGAACCTGATGCGGGGCTTGAACTCACGAACTGTGAGATCATGACCTGAGCTGAGATGGAGTCAGACAGCTGCGCCACCTAGGTGCCCCAATGTCTGTGTGTCTTTGTACATGGTATGTGAGTATGTGTGCTTTTGTGTCGTGTGACAGTATAGCTGCATTTGTGATTGTGTAGCCATGCACGTGGCTACATGTTTGGGAGGGCTGTGTATGTATGTGGGATGTATGTGGCTGTATGTGGCTATATGTGGTATGCAGGTGTGTGATATGTGTATATTGTGTAAGAATGTGGTTGAGTGTGTCTGGTATGTGAGTATGGCTGTGTGTGTGTGGCCTGTGTATGGTGTGGGAGAGAGGAAGTGGGCACTGACCAATCAGAGCACACACAGCCCAGGCTCTGTACCTCTTGAAGGGCCCAGATGTTAACCCTTAGCTGCTAGGTTAGGGTGAGGTCCAGCGAAGGGAAGGGTGGCAGAATGTTTAAGAGGATTCATGGCTGGGCCTTATAATTTTTTTTAATGTTTATTTATTTTAGAGAGAGGGACAGAGAGAGCGTGAACGAGGGAAGGGCAGAGAGAGAGGGAGACACAGAATCCGAAGCAGGCTCCAGGCTCTGAGCTGTCAGCACAGAGCCCGATGTGGGGCTGGAACCCACGAACTGCGAGATCATGACCTGAGCTGAAGTCGGACGCTCAACCGACTGAGCCACCCAGGCGCCCCGGGCTGGGCCTTATCAACAGCTAGGAGAGCCTCAAGAATGAGAGGTTCTTTTCTGTTCGTTCTGAAAGCAGGCAAATGGAAACTTTTCAGGAA
This sequence comes from Crocuta crocuta, assembly GCF_008692635.1. Classification (NCBI taxonomy): domain Eukaryota; kingdom Metazoa; phylum Chordata; class Mammalia; order Carnivora; family Hyaenidae; genus Crocuta; species Crocuta crocuta. Next base: position 2,827,804 of record NW_027527936.1, read on the forward strand.
GGTTTTTCAAAAGAGATCAAACATAGCTTAGGAAAATGGAATCTTACCCAAATGGGAGATCCTTTACTCGTACATGAATTATAGTCTAGACTGTCATTGTTTAGTGATACTGAGAAAAGTGACATTATTTGCCTTGCACAAATATCTGTGAGCATGGACACACCGATGCCTCTTTACTCTGATGGACAGCTTTAAACATCTGTAGAACTTTGTTACTTAAAAGTAAGTAAAGACATTGTGTCCAAGTATTCCAGTTAATTGAGGTTATTTCTTTAAAATTCTTTTTTAATGTTTATTCATTTTTTAGAGAGAGAGACAGAGTGCAAGCAGGGGAGGGGCAGAGAGAGAAGGAGACACAGAATCCAAAGCAGGCTCCAAGATCTGAGCTGTCAGCACAGAACCTGATGTGGGGCTCAAACTCACGAACCATGAGATCATGACCTGAGGCCAAGTCAGACGCTTAACCGACTGAGCCACCCAGGCGTCCCATAACTGAGGTTAATTCTAATGGATGGTTCCACGGGGCAAGTGTACACCCCTTTAGCAGAACAGAAGATTCCCTGTGGTCTAGCCTGACCCAAGGAATACCAAGGAATAAAGGTGTTGGCCATCTGTGTTCATTCTCAGGGTTCAGAGATGGGCAGTGAGAAGGAGAAGGAGCGGAGTCCAGAAGGGCACATGCCTGAGGAAGGGGAATGGGGTAAGCCTTGGAGAGTGGAGGACTCGGAGGCTTTTCGGATCCCAGACGGAGAGAAGGAGCATGCGCAAGAGAGCCTGTCCGGAGGTCCACAAGAGATCCATCCAAAAGAGCCGTGGCAGAAAGTCGCCATCCCCGCCGGAGAGCCCGGGGGCCCCGTGATTCATCCAAGGCCTGAGATCGACGAGAAGCCCTTTATATGTGCCCAGTGTGGCAAAACCTTCAATAATACCTCTAACCTGAGAACACACCAGAGGATCCACACTGGCGAGAAGCCGTACAAGTGTTCTGAGTGTGGCAAGAGCTTCTCGAGAAGCTCCAACCGCATCCGGCACGAGCGGATCCACCTGGAGGAGAAGCACTACAAATGTCCCAAGTGTCAGGAGAGCTTTCGGCGGCGCTCTGACCTCACCACGCACCAACAGGATCACCTGGGCAAGCGGCCGTACCGCTGCGACATCTGTGGTAAGAGCTTCGGCCACAGCGCCACGCTGGCGGTACATCATCGGACCCACCTGGAGCCGGCGCCCTACATCTGCTGCGAGTGCGGCAAGAGCTTCAGCAACAGCTCCAGCTTCGGCGTCCACCACCGCACGCACACGGGCGAGAGGCCCTACGAGTGCAGCGAGTGCGGGCGGACCTTCAGCGACATCTCCAACTTTGGAGCACACCAGAGGACCCACAGAGGGGAGAAGCCCTACTGGTGCACTCTGTGCGGCAAGCACTTCTCCCGGAGCTCCAACCTCATCCGCCACCAGAAAACGCACACGGGAGAGCAGGCCGGGAAAGACGCCAGCTGAAGGATGGTGAGGGGGGGAGAGAGAGAGAGAGAGACCCCAGCCTAGCTTAGGAAGATCTGTAGGATCTGCTGCCGCCCCCTTGGCCTCAAGCCCCTCATCCCACTTTGGAGAATGGTTTCCGGTTGCCTCTGGAGCCAGGATCTCCAGGAAGTCCTAAGAAGGGCCCCTTGAGTGAAAATCCTTGCCCTTTCCAAGCCAACTTCTTGCCTTGGAAAGTTGGTGGATCCGGTCTTGGCTTCATCTCCTTGGGATGAAAGACAAGTAGGGTAAGCTTAGCACATGATCGTATCATTAGGGGAATCATCCCCTGGCCTTTGAGGAAGTACCTGTGAGGTGGGCATCGCTGTCTGAAGGGCCTCCGAATTGTGTATGAACTGCTTCGGGCACACTGCAGTGGCTGCCAGTTCCCATCTGCTGGGCCCCACCTGCGCTGGGGGGAGCAGCCTTCCCAACGGAAGGGGCCTCCTTGGCCTAGGGAAGAGGTCTGGCCCTGCCTTAGGAACGAAAGGGAAGCCCTCAGGGAGCCTTGATCTAGGGACCTTCACAATCCCCATGTTTGTGACTTGTCCCCCCACCTCCACCTGCATCTGTTCCCGGAGTGATTCGCAGTAAAACCCTTCAATGAAAAGGACCTGTGTACTTATTTGGGGCATCAAGGAAATGGGAGCTGGGGAGCCAGCCACGCTGCAGCCTCTCTGGAAGGGGGTTGGATTCCAGGAAAGACGGAATGGGTGGCTGCTCGGAAAAGCAGAGGAAAGCAGGCTGAGTCTCCAGGGCCTCTGAGGAGGAAGGCAAGAGGAACCCCCATATGCTGTAGATTCTATAGGCCACGTCACATCTTTGTGTCATTGACATTCCCTCAAGGGAATAAGATGAGGAAACAAGTGAGGAGAAGTGAAGTCAACTGCTGTGAAGTCACAGAGCGGGTATGTGGTGGAGCCAGAGTTCACCCTTGGGCCTCCCTTGATTCTGAACTGATGCTCTTTTCATTACATCCACCTAGTGGCTTCTGAAGGAGGATCCACTTAGGGGGCCAGCCTGGGACGAAGTGAGTCCCCCTGGAGCTAGGGGGGCCTCCTGGTGTGGCCCTCAGTCATTTGCTCTGTGGGAAGTCAGTGCCAAGTGTGAAAACCTTTTCTCCTTTAGATTCTTGATTGACCCTTATTTGCGTCTAGGGAAAGTGATAAGTTTAGGGGAGGGGGGAGGGCTGGGAGGAACCCATGATGAGGGTCTTTGCCTGTCGTAGCAATAGTTTTGTTCCTAAGGCTGGGACAGCTTGGCAGGGGTCCTGTCCCGCCTCCTGCCCTCCTGGTTTAGGCCCGGCTCCACGTGCCAGACTTCCGTGTTTTCTGGCGGCAGTTGAATGTTAACCCAGATTTCCTCCAACAAATCCAGAAGCCCCGTCTCTCCATCTCCTGCCAGTCATGCCCTGCTCTTCCAGACCGAGAGGCCCCCCATTTGTAGCCAAATGCCAGAATGTGATCCTGGCACCGTCTGTGACCTGACCTATCACGTGGGGTCCTACCACCCGCCCAGAGAGGGATGCGCGAGGAGCTCTGTACTCATGCTGAATTCTCATGTAACCCTGGGAAGTCAGAAGTACCCGCATTTGACAGGAGGAGAAACAGGCTGCCAGAAAGTGACTTGCCCAAGACCACATGGCAAGTAAATGGCAGGGGCAGGACTCCACCTACTTTTGCCCAAACCCAAAGCCTGTACTTTTCCCAACTATAAAAGAAGACTTCCCAACTGATTCCCTGACATTTGTAGGACACCACAGTTTACAAAGCACTTTTATTTTTTATTTTTTTTATTAAAAATTGTTTTTAATGTTTATTTTGAGAGAGACAGAGTGCCAGCGGGGGGCGTGGGGGGTGGCGTGGGGTTAGGCAGAGAGAGAGGGAGACACAGAATCCGAAGCTGGCTCCAGGCTCTGAGCTGTCAGCACAGAGCCCGATGCGGGGCTCGAACCCACGAATGGTGAGATCACAACCTGAGCTGAAGTCAGACGCCCAATTGACTGAGCCACCCAGGTGCCCCTACAAAGCACTTTTAAAAAGTTTTTATTTTAATNTACAACAAGGAGTCTGTTTCTTGGTTTGACTCTCTTTCCCCCTCTGCATGTTTGTTTTGTTTCTTAAATTTCACATATGAGTGAGCTCAAATGGTATTTGTTTTTCTCTGATGTATTTCACTTAGAATTATAGTCTCTGGCTCCCTGCATGTCATTGCAGATGGCAAGATTTCATTTTTTTTTTTTCAATGTTTTAAAATTTATTTTTGAGAGAGCACANCCCCTACAAAGCACTTTTAAAAAGTTTTTATTTTAATCACCCAGACTCATCACAAGTGCCCTCCTTAATCCTCATCACTTATGTAACCCCTCCTCCCACCCCCACCT